>NC_090654.1:290086552-290349052 GCF_040937935.1 Hyperolius riggenbachi | reverse complement strand
TCCGGCGCCCTTTTTTCCTATCGGGCGCCCATTAAACGATATTTATTATAGGAGTGAATGGCGGCGCCCGATTTGTCCACTAGCCTCAGGCGCCCGAATTTACTGTTTCCATAGCTAAGTCCCATGCTCCAGGGACAAGCATGCGTAGAGCTGACAGCAGGAGAACACATAGGATCGGACAGATACTGAGGCAGCCTATGTATAGGGGGCTGGAGGAAGCCCCAGCTAAGTAGAAAGCCTTGTGTTTTTATTTGTCTTAATTTCCCTTTAAGAATGAATATTTAAATGCCTCTATTCATGACCAGTACTGCAGGGGCGTAGCAATAGGGGTTGCAGAGGTATCAACCGCATCGGGGCCCTTGGGCAAGAGGGGCCCCGAAGGGCTCTCCCCCAACTACAGCATTAGCTCTCTATTAGTCCTGTGCTCATAATAATCACTTCTATAGATACTTTGATAATCATTAACAAGCTGTTCCCCATCCCCTTCTTGCACCTCTGACACTGTGGTTGCCATTGGCAGGTTTTGGTGCGCCGTATCAATTGCTATGTGTAGAGTGCTTGGGGGGCCCCATTGTAAAACTTGCATCAGGGCCCGCAGCTCCTTAGCTACACCACTGCCAGTCCTCTTTGTTAGACTAAAGTGTGGAAGTGTGTGGTGATCACAAAGAGTGAGAAGAAAAGAAGAGGACTTATCAATGTCACTGTAAAATATTCTGCTTATTTGCAAAATCGATCAGGCTGGGAGGGGAAGATGCTCTTGCAGCCTTGGCTATTTTTGTCTGCTTTCAACAAGCTAGTTATTAGTCATTGGTGTTCTTCTACGTGAACAGAGCTGTCTGGAGCCGTAACTGACCTATTTCTGCAGATTGTGTACTTTTTGCAGCCTGCACAGTGAACCTAAGATAAGGACCGACGAGTCAATAATCTGCCCTGAGAAATAAGATTTTCTCTTTAGCACTTTCTGCCACGCACTGCGTACGAAAGCCGATGGACAAATGACTGAAAGCAAAGGGCTTCGCTGGTCAATGGATGGTTACTCCCATCAATACTGCACAGAGCTGATGTATGGCTGTATAACACATAAGAGAGAGACTGCTGCCGCCCCGTAAGTAAGTGCAAAGAGCGATCAATTCATTGTCATGTGATGCTGCCGGGGGCCGGCCATTGATCAGCTGGCATATGGCTCGGAGATTGCTACAATCAGTGTTCCACATCTTTATGCCTGTTAGTGAAAAGACCAAGCCTTGAAAAATGGATAAATCTATGCAGCAGGCTGCGCTTTCAGATCCAATACTCAGATTAGGCAAAATACAAAGATTTCTTTAACCTTGGCGTGGGAAACGCATACACTTGTTTTTTTAACATTAAAGGAGTTGATTTGCTACAGGGTGCTAATATTGCAGTGCGTGGACAGTGCATAGAAATATTACCATAGCTTAGGCCAACAGAGTATGGCATGTTGCGCAATTAGCGCAACCTTTGGTATAGAGGTAATGTGCATTAAAGTGTACCTGAAATTAAGTATTAGGGCCCATTTATACTTACCTGGGACTACCTCCAGTCCCATGAGGGTTGTGGACTCCATCAACATTCTCCTCGCCTGCTCCTTTCTCCCAGGATCACCTCCTGTATCTGTCAATGTCGTGGTGTTCTGCGCCTGCTCAGCCTGTCTGTGCACACACCCCGTCGCACGCCCACAGCCCGAAGCATTCTGCACCTGTGCAGCACTACTGCACCATTGCAAAATGAGCCCAAACGTGGGAGCATTGCGGGGGTACGTGCTCGGCACGGCCGCGCAGGAGAATTACACCGCAACTGTGCCAGATACGGAAGGCGATTCTGAGAGAACTAGAGGAGGAAGACGAGGGAGCCCACGGCCCGTATGGGATAGGAGCAAGCCCCAGTTAGGTATAAGTGGGCCATAATACGTCCTCTCAGGTTGCCTTTAAGCTACTTGTGTAACCCATGCTACCCGTACACCACGGGTCGCACAAATTGCTCATGTTACCCATACACCACGGGTCGCACAAATTGCTTGTGTTACCCGTACAGCACGGGTCGCACAAATTGCTTGTTACCCGTACACCACGGGTCGCAAAAATTGCTCATGTTACCCGTACACCACGGGTCGCACAAATTGCTCATGTTACCCATGCAAATTGTAAAGCACATGCCACTCTACGGGAGCAAGTAACAGTAATATTAATGGCTTTTAGTGAATCAACCCCAATAACCTGGTGCTGTAAAACGTAGGTGTGATATATCTGCTCTAATATATAACTGATATTTATTTAGATTGTCTTATTGACCTATTATAAAGACTACCTAAGGTAGAAAAAGAGTGATTCTTTCATGATCGGGGGGGGGGGGGGGGAGGAGTCAGAGTTAAATACTTACGTGGCCAAAAACGGCAAGGTAGTACCCAGAATTGGTTTTGGCACATACAGCACATAAAATACAATAACATGATAACAGCAGTAACAGCAATAGATAAGCAATACATAAAAAAAAAAAACAGGAGACAATAAACAGCAGACATAGCAAGAAACAACTGGAGACAGCAGTGGCTGCCTAATTGGGAGGAGGATGGGGGATAATTGTGGGAGTGGGGGTGGGGGCATGTTGTGAGTTTAGAAGTTTTACAATTGAGTAGAAGAATGTATTCCTGTGCCTTGAAGTCTTGCTGGAGTTGGTCTGAAACCTCCAACCAGATGGGAGCTGGCTGAAGGAGCGGTTGCCTGAGTGGGAGTGGTTGTTAGCTATCCTCATTGCTCTAGCACTAGTGTTGGGTGAACAGTGTTCACCACTGTTCGGGTTCGCCCGGGTTTTGGGCTGTTCGAGTTCGGTTCGGGCCCCCGCCGGACACCTCGTGGTGTTCGACCATGCGTTCGGCCATGCGGTCGAACGTACGTTCGACCTGACAGCGCATGGCTGAACGTTCCCCGAACGTTCGGCTCGCGCTGTGATTGGCCGAGCGGGTCACGTGGTTCGGGCTCGAACACGCGGCTCGCACTGCAATTGGTCGACCGGGTCACGTGGTTCGGGTAAATAAATACCCGAACCGCGTCATTTCTCCGCCACTTGAAGTTGGGTTTAGCTTTGGGTAGGCAGGCAGGTTAGACTCTCTCACCAGCTAGGCTAGCCAGGCCCCCCCCAGCCTCCTAGTCATACTACTGTAGTGCCAGTCAGTGTGCTTGTACTGCTGGGATCAGTAATACTTCCGCCACCAATATATAGCATTGTCTATTGCCACTGTACTGCCAGTCAGCGTGTACTGCTGGGATCAGTAGTACTTCCGTCCGTCACCAGTTTATAGCATACTATATAGCATTGTCTTATTGCCACTGTACTGCCACAGTCAGCGTGTACTGCTGGGATCAGTAGTACTTCCGTCCGTCACCAGTATATAGCATACTATATAGCATTGTCTTATTGCCACTGTACTGCCACAGTCAGCGTGTACTGCTGGGATCAGTAGTACTTCCGTCCGTCACCAGTATATAGCATACTATATAGCATTGTCTTATTGCCACTGTACTGCCACAGTCAGCGTGTACTGCTGGGATCAGTAGTACTTCCGTCCGTCACCAGTATATAGCATACTATATAGCATTGTCTTATTGCCACTGTATTGCCACAGTCAGCGTGTACTGCTGGGATCAGTAGTACTTCCGTCCGTCACCAGTATATACTATATAGCATTGTCTTATTGCCACTGTACTGCCACAGTCAGCGTGTACTGCTGGGATCAGTAGTGTATAACATACTATATAGCATTGTCTTATTGCCACTGTACTGCCAGTCAGTGTGCGTGTACTGCTGGGATCAGTAGTACAACCATAATGAAGAAATCCAGTGAAAGAGGGAGGGGCAAGGGAAGAGGTGTTTCCCCATGACGGTTCACGTAGAGGCCACAGTGGAGCACCTAAGAAAACCCACTCAATACCACCCATGTTTGCCAGACAAACAACCCTCACTAATCCACAAGAGCAGGACCGGATAGTGAATTGGTTGACCTCTCAAGCGTCCAGCAGCGGGTTAAGCAGCAGCAGCACCAGCACATCCTTGTCACGCACGAGGTCCTCTGCCAGTTACAAGGAGCCAGTGGGCACAAAGGTGACACAACCAGCAGCTACACCATGCACACAATGGCCAAATAACCAGTCCGAACAATTATTTCCGGACACAATGGGCTCTTCGGAGGAGCTATTCCCACTCCTACCCCCACAAACAATGGAACAGCCAGAAATGTTGTGCTCGGATTCACAACCATTGTGCGAGGAAACTGCACCACTCATTGAAATGCAAGGCGAGGACGAAGACACCCAAATCCCTGAGCAATGTGCGCAGGAATTGGAATTGCAGGAGGTCCACCAAGAACATCTTGAAGACATGGGAGTGAGGTGCGCAGCGGGTGTTCTGGGGAGCTCTAGTCCACTGCACACAGACACAGTCACAGATGAGGAGATGGAAGAGGAGGTTTTGGACGGTGTGGACACAGACCCGGATTATCGAGTAGAACCTCGCCGTCGAGATAGCAGCAGTACAGATGAGTCTGCTGCAGAACCCACTGCTGCAAGAGTTCGTAGTGTGCCACAAAGAAGGCGGGGTATTTGAGACGCCAAAGAGGCACAAAGCAAACTCGCCAGCAAAGCAGGAGCTCGAAAGTCTGGGCTTTCTTTGAAGACTGCAGGGTGGATGTTACCATGGTGATTTGCAAGGTGTGCAGGACTCGACTGAGCAGGGGGAAAAATGTCAACAACCTCTCCACCACCAGCATGCGCCGCTACATTGTAGCCAAACATAGCACTCTGTGGTCAAACACGCAAGGCCAGGGTAGCGGCTCGCTTCCAGCCCCCAGCAACACTGCCTCCGTTGTCACCAGACCCTCCTCAGCAGCAGCCCAGTCATTACGTGGTGCACAAACATCCGTAGTAGACGACGATGTCAGTTTCCGCAACAGTCCTCTTGACGTTTCCCAGTCTTCAACGACCACGACAACAACAACCAACTGTCCTTCAGTGTGCGATCCTACGGTTCAGTTGTCTGTCCCAGAGATGTTTGAGCGCAAGAGAAAGTTGCCAGCATAGCCAAGTTTGTGGCCTGCGAAATGCTGCCATATCGCGTGTTGGAGACAAACAGCTTCAAGCGCATGATGGCGCTTGCCATCTCACGTTACGTGGTTCCCAGCCGATACTATTTTGCGCGGTCTGCAGTGCCAGCATTACATGAGCACGTGGTTAGCAAAATAACCAGAAGCTTGAAAAATGCCGTTGCCTGCAAGGTTCACCTCACCACAGACACCTGGACGAGTGCCTTTGGCCAGGGTCGATACATCTCCCTGACGGCGCACTGGGTGAACCTTGTGGAGCCTGGCAGTGACTCCTCCTCACCGGCTACGGCGCGGGTGTTGCCCACGCCGCAAACTGCTGGACCGGCGTCCCTCAGAGGCACCAATCTCGACTCTGACTCCTTCTCCTCCAACGCCTCTCAAAGCTGTACCTCATCCGGCATCGGTAACCCAGCAATAGGGTCGTCGTGGAAGCAGTGCAGCACAGCTGTTGCCATGCGTCAGCAAGCCTTACTGAAGCTGATCTGCCTTGGAGATAAGCAGCACACAGGTGAAGAAATTTGGAAGGGAATCAAGGAACAGACCGATTTGTGGCTGGCACCGCTGGACCTGAAACCAGGCATGGTTGTGTGTGACAATGGGAGCAATCTCATTCGCGCTTCAAAGTTGGCTAAACTGAGACACATCCCTTGCCTGGCACACGTTATGAACCTAGTTGTTCAACGGTTCCTGAGGACATACCCAGGCATGGCAGATCTTCTGCTGAAGATGCAACGAGTGGCCAAATATTTCCGAAAGTGCAGTACCGCTTTGGAGGGACTTACCAAGATGCAGGAGCGGTTCAATCTACCGAACCATCGCTTGGTGTGTGACGTACTCACGCTCTGGAATTCGACGCTGCACATGCTAGCACGCTTTTGCGAGCAGATGAGTGCAGTGGTCCAGTACATGATGTCGCAGTACCGAAGCGCAGACAATCTGCCACAGGAAACGCTGGTCCTCCCAGCTATGCTGAAGAAGAGGACGAGGAACAGCTGGAGTTGGAGCAGGACTTGGATGCCCCCACTGCCGAGGGACAGAGCGGTGCACGTTGGACTTCCACGATTCAGCGGGAATGGACAGCAGAAGAAGACGAGGAAGAAGGTAGGCGATGGCGTGATGCTGGTGATGATGATGAGGGTGCGTCAAGCTCAGAAGAACATGATGAGGATTCTGTTAGGACTGTGGCAGACATGGCTCAATTCATGCTAGACTGCATTGAATGCGACCCGCGCGTTGTTCGAATTCTGGACGACGTGGATTACTGGGTTTATACCCTTCTGGATCCACGGTACAAAGACAATGTTCCAAAACCCATTGGAGAAAGTGTCAGACAGGTCAAAATTGAAGAATACCAGCAGGCCCTTGTGGAGACATTAGAGAGGAGATTGACATCCTCCTCCTTCTCTAGCCAGTTCCACGCCGACAGATTGACTTCCGCAAACCCAGGACGAGGAGGGGAACAAAGAACGCAAGCTGCAGCTAGTGCCCACAAGGGAATGGTATCGGCAGTGTCCTTGGAGTGGCAAAATTTTCTGACACCCATGCAGCAGCCCACAGAACAGCAATCGCCCAGTTCCACCTCCAACACCGATCGCCTGCAGAAGATGGTCAAGGACTACATGTCAGATGGCGTAGCCGTGTGGAACAATCCATCTGCACCCTTCAATTATTGGGTCTCTAAGCTACACATCTGGCACGAACTGGCAATGTACGCAATAGAGGTGCTGGCTTGTCCTGCAGCCAGCGTTATGTCCCAACGCTGTTTCAGTGCTGCCGGAGGCATCATTACAGATCGGCGTATCCGCCTCTCCACAGCAAATGCAGACCGGCTGACACAAATTAAAATGAATCAAACGTGGATTGGAAACGACTACGCAACACTCCCCGAGTCCGACCCCGACCAAGGACCATGAACATCTGTGATGGCTTAGCGTTGCCACTTTCCGTAATATCCCATTTCTATTTATTAATCACTGCATGGCGACAAAACTCATTGCTTTGCTTTGAAAATAATACAAGATTGTTGTTACCTGTGCCAAAAAAAACTGACATTTTCCGCATTTAAAAGACAATTTCCCTTTGAAACTTAAAAATTGTTTTTCTCAAAAACTATAAGGTCCTTTCGGAAAAAAATAGTTTCCTCTTATACCCACCCCCCCTGTCCACATACCCTGAAAAATTGGTCTATGTTACATGTAAGGAGGCTTTGCAAAGCAGGAAAGTTTGGGTCCCAATTGACTTCCATTATGTTCGGTGTTCGGGCACGAACGTACCGAACATCGGGACACCGTTCGGCCGAACGTTCTCGAACCCGAACATCTGGATGTTCGCCCAGCACTATCTAGCACCACATCTAGAGTTGTGGATGAGGCCCGTTAAGTTGACAAAAGAAGGATAACCTTTGATGGGCTTTCTTTTGGATTGTGGCAGTTTTAGCCTTCCAACTCTGGTCATCGGAGATGGTTGTGCCCAGTAGGCGGACTCTGTCTTCAGTGCCATTGATGTAAATCTGAGGGGGTTTAGGAGAGTGTTTCCTGGAGTCAAAGATCATCTTGATGGTTTTGACTGTGTTTAGGACCAGTTTTTTCTCCTTACAGCAGTAGCATACTCTTTCTACCTCCTGACGATACGCCTGTTTGTTGTTGTTGGTAGAGGCGTAGCTAAGGGTGGGGAAGGAAGGGGGGGGGGTGTATTTCCCCGGGTGCAGCACTGTGAGGGTGCTCAGCATGGCTGCTGCACCCCAAGATGCATGAGAGGTGGCTTGCTGGTTGCTCAAAGTGCCCCTGCTTCTCTACCTCCCTCTGCAGAGGAGTGCAGCAGTGTTAACAGCAGCAGATTAAGGCGGAGCACATCTGGCTATCTAAAGGGGGAAGGGGCACGTATTTATATCTAAACGGGGGGGGGGGGAGGCACATCTGGATATTTAAACAGCATTTGTACATTTGGCTCCACCCATGACCATGCCACATTCTGAGGCATGGACACACAATGTTTGTCCATAGGGGGGCGAAAAAACTGTCTTTGTTCCCGGGCACTGAAGACCTTAGCTACGCCTCTGGTTCTTGGCGGTGTCATCAGTGAATTTGATGATTTTAACAGAGTTTTCCATAGAGATAAGCTTGTTTTTGTAAAAAGTGAACAGGACCCGTGACACGACGCAGTCTCATGGGGCTCCATATTGGTTTCCCTTGGTCCGGAGGAGAGGTTGCTCAGCTTGTCAACTTGGGACCTATTAGTGAGGTAATCCATAATCCATAAGTAGAGGGTGGGGATGGGCGTCCATGTTCCATAAGATTTTCATGCAGTATGCAGGGGCAGATGGTATTGAAAGCTGAGCTAAAGGAGGATCCTAGCATATGAGTCCGGTCTGTCCATATGGGCGGTGATGAGCCCCAGGGAGATCACATTCACGTTCATGGCCATGTTTCCAAAGTCTACTGAAGCTCTTTGGAAACCTCTGCCTGCATTGCTGCAGCTTGCCCCCGCCTCAGTAGCCACCAATGACATCAGTGGCTACTGAGCTGGGGGTGGACCCTGGCAATGCAGATGGGGGTGGCGAGAGCCTCACCAGAAATTTGAAAAATACCTGCCATGGCTGCAATTCTCAGGGTGGTGGAGCGATCACCTGCCCGGAGGAATTATGGTGAATCAGGTAAGTATTTAACCCTGGGCCCTCCCAGTCCTGTATCATTAAGAAAGAGCATGGCATATGGCTCTGAGATTGCTACAATCGGTGTTCCACATCTTTATGCCCGTTAGTAAAAAAAAAAATGACTAACCTATGCAACAGACTGTGCTTTCAGATCCATTAGCTCAGATTAGGAAAACTGGTCTTAGACCCCCAAGTGTAGGTAACCAGAGTGCACCACCCTAGTTTAGGTAGCCAGAGAGTACAGAGAACCAGAGTGTGCCTCCAAGCTGGCTGTGGCTGTAGCAGGGGGCGGATACCATACTATAAACTCTGAAACAAAGCGACAGCAGCCAACCCAGCTAAGACCACCAACACAGGCTGATAGAAGCCCAAATAAAAGGGACTATAGAAAGCTGCAAGGAACGATACATAGAGGAATGGAGAAGTGACATAAAGAACTCCCAGAAACTCACTATCTACCAATCACTACAGAGGGAGTACACAATGGCTCCATATCTGGAGAGGCTACACCACCACAAAGACAGACAGACCCTGAGCCTGTACCGTCTGAGTGCCCACAACCTGGAGATAGAGACAGGGCGGCACAGACAGACATGGAAGCCCCGGGAGGAGAGACTGTGCAGACAATGCGACCAGGAGGTCTTGGAGGATGAGGCCCACTTCCTGCTACACTGCAGCAAATACGCACCTGTGAGGACCGCCCACTTCCAGAGACTCTCCGCCTACATCCAGGATTTTACCTCCACAGATGAAGAGAGGAAACTCTATATCCTACTAGGGGAGGAGGAAACATACCGTGCAAATAGCTGCCCGATATGTCACAGCCTGCCACCAATTGAGAGGAACATGATACCACATGGACTGTATACCCCCAATACCCCCCTATGGACTGAATATCCAAGCCCTCATACTGTCCCTTACATCCTCCACACCCTATGGACTGTATATCCTAACCCCTTATACTCTCCCCTTATTCCCACATCTCCCCCCATGTTAATGCTTTGTTTTGCTAAATGTATTTGATACTGTCAATAAAGCTTTGTTGGATTTGGATTTGGAGTGCCCCCCATAGGTAGCCAGACAGCCCCCCTCCCCCAACTTAGGTAGCCAGAAAAATATCCCTATTATAGGTATCCAGAGAGTGCAGCCCTCCCTCAGTATAGGTAGTTAGGAAGTGTTCAGAAAAGCACAGTGGGGGTCCTGACTGCTGCCATGACCTCCTCCAGTGCGTTGCTCCCCACCCTCCTCCAGTGCAGTGCTCCATCTTCCTCTGCTCTCCTCTGCTTCCTGGTCAGAAGTCTTCCTAAAAGTCTTGTGACATCACACAACATCCGCAAACTGAGACAGAGGAGAGCAGGAGACTGCAGTAGAAAAGGGTGGACTGGGCGTGATAAGCATTGCACTAAGTAAGTTACCACTGCTTTGAGGAAAAAACTTGCGCGCAAAGTTTTGCGCGCAAAGTCCGATGTGCGCGAAACGTCGCATAGGGTTAATGGTGTTGCGCGCTCAAACTTTGCGTGCGTAAAAGTTTACGCGCATAATAATTTACGCGCAAAACTTTGCGCACGAGTTTATTTTATTACACCTAAACTAAGTTTAGACATGATAATGGGCTTTTCACCAGCGAGCTAACAGTTAGCACCGCTTTGTGAATCAGGCCCTTTGAATAGTCATTCGTAATTTCGCGTAGCATTTCGCACAATTTGTGTGTAATTTTGTGCCGAACTTGGCAGTTAATAGCACAGCCCCCATATATGCTATTGCCACCAAAATTGCTACATATGTTAAGGAGAATAGTGGGTACAAGTTAAAAAAAAGAATTTTTCAAAAAAACCTTGTAGTTTTTGAGAAAATCGATTTTAAAAATGCAAAGAAAAAATACTCCAAAAAATGAGTTTCAAAACCATTTTTCTTTGCATTTATAAAATCGATTTTCTCAAAAACTACAAGGTCTTTTTGAAAAATTCTTTTTTTTGCCTTGTACCCACTATTCTCCTTAACATATGTAGCAATGTTGTTTGAAATAGCATGAATGGAGGCTTTGCTATTAGCCCCTGAAATTGGCACAAAATGATGCATCATTTTGAGAAAATCACGCAAAATTATGAAATATTACTATTACATGCGAAATTAATAACGATTTTCCCTGAAATTTCAAATTACAATTATAATGCGTGATTGCGAATTTTGATGCGAAATTTTGCATATGTGAAATTTTGGCCCACCCCTGTTACAGGCTGCTCTCCCCTGGCGTATGAGAGAGAACGGCGCCGGAGACTTGGGCGCAGGACACAGCCAGTATATGGCTGATCCTGCTGCCGCACAAGTCCGGGCCGTGTTAATTACTATTCCCCCTCCAGGCCGACATGGATAGTGGGGGAATGAAATAATTCGGCTTCCAGCAATCGCTGGAATCCAAATTATTGTTTTAAAAACAACTTCAGGTCCGTCTTCTGACGGCGCTGAAGTTACTCCCTGTGCCTGCGATAGCCGTAGTTCCTATTACGGCCTATGGTGGCGCCGGCTGCGCCCAAGTCTCCTGCGCTGCTGCGCCCAAGTCTCCAGCGCTGGATTTATCGTGTTCGCTCCCCAGTAGTTATACCATTGGGGACAAAGATGATAAAATAATAGAAAGAAGTCTGTGTAAACAAGAAAGAGACACAAAGAGTTCCAGGAACAGTTACAGCAAACAAACGGAAGCCAGCAGGGCAACATGGAAAGAAGGTATGTAGAAAATCGAAACAGAAACCACAAAGTAGAAAGGAAAAGGAACGATATTTAATGTGATAATCAATAAAGTATTAGTACCAAGAGTGTTCTTCTCATTCTTCCACTGTTGAAGGGAAATTTTACTTTTGTTAAAGAAAAAAAAAAATAATAATACTGACGATTGCTATAAATATAGTTTGGTGCTGCAGAAGTGTTATAATCTTCTCTTTTAGTCTGTAGTCTATAATCTTTTTATTTTAGTTTAATATTATTAAAATTAATTTCAATTTAAGCCAAAAATGTTCAAAAACTGACAGTTACCTCAAAATGTTTTTTTGCAGCCTTAGCAACAGTACTGTTTGTATTCTGTTTGGAGTACAGTGAATCCGAAGCTCTTCAGACGTTTCCACTTTGCTCCAGGACTGGGAGTATTTAACTGCACAGAACTTAGACAATGAGAGTCAAATAATTCTGAGTTAATGTAGGATTATACAAATACAGTATATGCAACCTTAAAATGGACCAATTTACTTTCAGCTTAAAGAGAGTCTGAAGCGAGAATAAATTTTGCTTCAGACCTCATACATAGCAGGGGCATGTGTGCCCCTGCTAAACCGCCGCTATCCCGCGGCTTAATGGGGGTCCCTTCACCCCCAAATCCCCTCGGTGCAGCGGGGGAGTGCTTCCTGGTTGGGGCAGGGCTAACCGCCTCAGCCCTGCCCCACGCGCGTCTGTCAGCGCGTATCTCTGCCTCTCCCCCGCCCCTCTCAGTCTTCCTTCACTGAGAGGGGCGGGGGAGAGGCGGCGATGCGCCGCTGATAGACGCGACTGGAGGCAGGGCTAACGGCTGCAGCCCTGCCTCCACTCACGACCAAGTCTACGACCAAGCATTGCGGGGGTGGGTTTGGGGGTGAAGGGACCCCCGTTTAGCCGCGGGATATCGGCGTTTTAGCAGGGGCACACGTGCCCCTGCTAACTATGAGCTCTGAAGCGAGAATTATTCTCGCTTCAGAGTCTCTTTAATGGGTGTCAGGAATAGCAGACTCACCTCTCCTGCTCGCAGTCAGCATTGTGGGGCAGGCACTTCCGTGACTTCCAGGAGTGATTCCATTTCCTCTGAGCGCAGGCCTCTCGAGATGGCGTGTAATGCTGGCACTTTCAAATGCGCGCAGCAAGTGAGAAGTCTTATAGACTTAGGAAGCATGTCAGCTGATCAGCAATCAGCTGACACATCTCCGCCCTAGCTACTCCCTGATTGATCACCTGTTCAGGGGGCAGGGCTACAGACCCAGAGCTGCCTATATATTCCTTGGGCTGTCAGTGCTCAGGTGTCTGTTGTAGCTGACAGTCCTTGTTAAGCCGCAGACCCAGTCAGATCCGAGTGTTTTTGAACTGGCAGGACCCCAGGGATTTTGCACATAGCTAGCTATTGTTTTTCTTTGATATTGTATGCTGATTACTGAATCTTGCCTTGCCTTCTGACTATCCTCCTGTTTAACCCTTGCATAACTTCCGCCTTCTGATCTGTTGCCGACTCTGCCTGAATTACTAATCTTTAGTCTGATCCTTGGTACTTCACATATCTGATTTGCCGTTCCTGACTCCGGCCCGTTTTCTGACTAATCTCGTGTCTCATCCAATTGTACTGTCTATTATCTGATTATTTGTTGTTGACTCGGCCATCCCTTGACAACTCTTGCACCTGGCGTTTCTCTATCCGGAAACATCAGATTCCATGCCTAACTGTGGTGAGTAGCCGCTCACACACAGTTCGTCACAGTGGGATTTGATTGGTCAATTTTGAAGCTGCATATATTTGTATAAAATACAACTCTATTTATGGCTGCAACATTATTTTTATTGTTGTCGTATAAAGAGATAATTCTTACTATTGGATGGTGGTGACCCATTTGTGGAATGTCATAGCACATCTCAAAACTTAGCTCCTTTGGGTGCCTGCTACACACTGTTGTCCTATCCTATCTTTTATTTCTTCATTTTCTTTATTTTTTTGTTGTTGTTGTTGTTTTTATTCTTTTTTTTTAACTTACTTTTTGCACACACCATAGCTATATATTTGTAAAACTTTAAGTGTTACTAGTACATTTACGTACCAAAGGCAAAAGGTAATTTGCATTGATAAAAAAAATGGCCTCGATTCACAAAGCGGTGCTAACCCAGTTAGAGACTTTAGGGGCTCGATTCACAAAGCGGTGCTAACAGTTAGCACCCTGGTGAAAAGCCCTTTATCATGCCTAAACTCAGTTTAGGCATGATAAGTTTAGGGGCTCGATTCACCAAGCGGTGCAAAGTGTTAGCACCGTGGTGAAAAGGCCCTCTTCACGCCTAAAGTCACTTTAGGCATGATAAGAAGGGCTTCGCGCGAAGTTTCCGCACGTAAAGTTTTGCGCGCGCTCCCGCGTGCGTGCGCGCGAAGCGCCCCGCACTTCGCGCGATGCGCCCATTAAACCCTATGGGACTTTGCGCGCGCGCCTGTGCGGGTGCGCGCGCAAAACTTTGCGCGCGATAACTTCGCGCGAAGTGCAGGCAAAAACGGTGCTAACTCAGTGGTGAAGAGGTCATCACGCCTAAAGTCCTTTAGGCGTGATAACTGGGTTAGCACCGCTTGGTGAATCGAGCGAAGTTTCCGCACGTAAAGTTTTGCGCGCGCTCCCGCGTGCGTGCGCGCGAAGCGCCCCGCACTTCGCGCGATGCGCCCATTAAACCCTATGGGACTTTGCGCGCGCGCCTGTGCGGGTGCGCGCGCAAAACTTTGCGCGCGATAACTTCGCGCGAAGTGCAGGCAAAAACGGTGCTAACTCAGTGGTGAAGAGGTCATCACGCCTAAAGTCCTTTAGGCGTGATAACTGGGTTAGCACCGCTTGGTGAATCGAGCCCCAGGGGCTCGATTCACCAAGCGGTGCTAACCCAGTTATCACGCCTAAAGGACTTTAGGCGTGATGACCTCTTCACCACTGAGTTAGCACCGTTTTTGCCTGCACTTCGCGCGAAGTTATCGCGCGCAAAGTTTTGCGCGCGCACCCGCACAGGCGCGCGCGCAAAGTCCCATAGGGTTTAATGGGCGCATCGCGCGAAGTGCGGGGCGCTTCGCGCGCACGCACGCGGGAGCGCGCGCAAAACTTTACGCGCGGAAACTTCGCGCGAAGCCCTTCTTATCATGCCTAAAGTGACTTTAGGCGTGAAGAGGGCCTTTTCACCACGGTGCTAACACTTTGCACCGCTTGGTGAATCGAGCCCCAGGTGTGATAAGTTTAGGGGCTCGATTCACAAAGCGGTGCTAACCCAGTTAGCATGCCTAAAAGACTTTAGGCATGATAACCATTGCACCATGCTGGTGAAAAGCCAGTTTAGGCATGATAAGTTTAGGTGTGATAAGTTTAGGTGTGATAAGTTTAGGCATGATAAGTTCAGATAAGTTTAGATCGCTTGCAAAGTCCCGCACGCAAAGCAGCGCCATTAAACTTTATACGAAGTGCATCAGACTTTGCTAGCGTAAAACTTTTGATCAGCTGTGCACTGCAGTGCTAACGCAGTTGGCGCTTAAACTTATCATGCCTAAACTTATCACACCTAAACTTATCATGCCTAAACTTATCACACCTAAACTTATCACACCTAAACTTATCATGCCTAAACTGAGTTTAGGCATGATAAAGGGCTTTTCACCAGGGTGCTAACTGTTAGCACCGCTTTGTGAATCAGGCCCTAGGTGTGATAAGTTTAGGCATGATAAGTTTAGGTGTGATAAGTTTAGGTGTGATAAGTTTAAGCGACAACTGCGTTAGCACCACAGTCCACAGCTGATCAAAAGTTTTACGCTAGCAAAGACTGGTGCACTTCGTATAAAGTTTAATGGCGCTGCTTTGCGTGCGGGACTTTGCAAGTGATCTAAACTTATCTAAACTTAGCATGCCTAAACTTATCACACCTTGGGCCTGATTCACAAAGCGGTGCTAACAGTTAGCACGCTGGTGAAAAGCCCTTTATCATGCCTAAACTCAGTTTAGGCATGATAAGTTTAGGGCCTCGATTCACAAAGCGGTGATAACCCAGTTAGCATGCCTAAAAGACTTTAGGCATGATAACCATTGCACCATGCTGGTGAAAAGCCAGTTTAGGCGTGATAAGTTTAGGTGTGATAAGTTTAGGTGTGATAAGTTTAGGCATGCTAAGTTTAGATAAGTTTAGATCGCTTGCAAAGTCCCGCACGCAAAGCAGCGCCATTAAACTTTATACAAAGTGCACCAGTCTTTGCTAGCGTAAAACTTTTGATCAGCTGTGCACTGCGGTGCTAACGCAGTTGGCGCTTAAACTTAGCATGCCTAAACTTATCACACCTAAACTTATCATGCCTAAACTTATCACACCTAAACTTATCACACCTAAACTTATCATGCCTAAACTGAGTTTAGGCATGATAAAGGGCTTTTCACCAGCGTGCTAACTGTTAGCACCGCTTTGTGAATCAAGCCCCAGGTGTGATAAGTTTAGGTGTGATAAGTTTAGGCATGATAAGTTTAGGTGTGATAAGTTTAGGCATGCTAAGTTTAAGCGCCAACTGCGTTAGCACCGCAGTGCACAGCTGATCAAAAGTTTTACGCTAGCAAAGACTGGTGCACTTTGTATAAAGTTTAATGGCGCTGCTTTGCGTGCGGGACTTTGCAAGCGATCTAAACTTATCTAAACTTAGCATGCCTAAACTTATCACACCTAAACTTATCACACCTAAACTTATCACGCCTAAACTGGCTTTTCACCAGCATGGTGCAATGGTTATCATGCCTAAAGTCTTTTAGGCATGCTAACTGGGTTAGCACCGCTTTGTGAATCGAGCCCCTAAACTTATCATGCCTAAACTTATCACACCTAGGGCTCGATTCACCAAGGCGTGACTTTAGGCGTGAAGAGGGCCTTTTCACCACGGTGCTAACACTTTGCACCGCTTGGTGAATCGAGCCCCTAAACTTATCATGCCTAAACTGAGTTTAGGCATGATAAAGGGCTTTTCACCAGGGTGCTAACTGTCAGCACCGCTTTGTGAATCAGGCCCATCATGCCTAAACTGAGTTTAGGCGTGATAAAGGGCTTTTCACCAGCGTGCTAACTGTTAGCACCGCTTTGTGAATCAGGCCCAATGTCTATATAAATGTATATAGAGCCAAGTTTGTAAACGCTCAAATTTTTCCAAAGAAAGTGAAATATTTCTTATACCTATAGTGCAGGGATGTCAACCCAGTCCTGCGAGGGCCGAGGTCCTCACACATTTTAGACACAGCTCAAATTAATTGATGGGACTGAATCAGGAAAGGTGTTGTCCATCAGGTAGAACACATTCCTCTCTGTCTCAGTCCATCCTAAACACTGGCATGGATCTGGCCCTCCAATCCGGGAGTTCGACACATGTGCTATAGTGAAAAGTTGTAGCCAAAATATTAGCATGGCAGTTAAATAAGTAACATTTCTTAAACGTGAGCTATTAATTGGAAACTCCTTTTTACGTCAATGACATGTCTCTGCGCTAGCGGCGCATCTGTATAGTCTGCCTCGAACTGTCTACCGAAGGCTGGAGTCCCGATCCATGGTGGCCACAATAATTGCAAGTGTATATATGTTGCTTTAGGGCTGGTTAACACTTTAGCAGATGCAAAACAGGAATGGTTAGCACATCCATGCAAGTGCATGTGCTCTATCAAATTTGCATACTCTTGTAGGAATGTACACCGTCTGCTCTGCGTCCATTCATTCAAATTACCCGCAGCTGCCACTCATGTGTCCTACCACTGATTGCTGCCACTCAGTTCTCTGTGCTCAGCCCGGAAGCCTCTATAGCAGGGTTGCAAATCAGGAAGATCGCAATCTACCGCTGGATCGTGAAGGACTTTATGGTAGATCCCGACCCCACTGCATTTACCATTCTATATATACAGTACAAGTGTGCTCATACAATTGTACATGAGCAGATCATTTTGACCTGCCAATTTTTTTAAAGTACCTCACCGGCCAAAAAAAGTGTGGGCACCTCTGCTGTATAGAATGCAATAGGCCGATTCTTGCTAGTATCAGCGCTGCATATAATGTTGGTGCTTTATAAATACAATAAATAAATGGAGACATTTCATTAATCCACCATGAACCAATAAGAATTCTCCTTGTTTCTGAAGATTTCCATTGGCCTTATGCATACCAATGGAGATCCCCATGCTTCTCCCAGCCACTGGATTGTCTGCGAGGGACCGAACAGCAGTGATTGGTGGCAGGACACATGATCGAAGCAGGCGGAGCGGGCTTTCATTGCATATATTTTACAGGGTGGTCCGGGAAAAGTGGAAAGTTTGGACTCCCAATGCGGAATGTGGAAAATGGATCAGTTTTATATTACAAGTGGAAGCTGATCCTATTTTAAACATTAGGATCTGCTTCTGCACTGAGAGGAGGTTAAAAAAATGTCAGTGATGATTGTGTAAGTAGCTAATGACTAGTACGCAAAATTTCACGTACATTTTTACAATTATGTTAATATGTAATTACAATTTGAACAATCAAATGATTTTGTCTAGTCCATTTGTAATTTTGCATACTTTTCAAAAACTACAAGGTCTTTTTGAAAATTATTTTTTTTGGCGTGTCCCCACTCTTCTCCTTAAAGGATACCCAAACTGACATGTGACATGATGAGATAGACGTGTATGTACAGTGCCTAGCACACAAATAACTATGCTGTGTTTCTTTTTTTCTTTCTCTGCCTGAAAGAGTTAAATATCAGGTATGCAAGTGGCTGACTCAGTCCTGACTCAGACAGGAAGTGACTACAGTGTGACCCTCACTGATAAGAAATTCCCCTTTTTTTACCTCTTTCTTGCTCTCAGAAGTCATTTTCTGCTAGGAAAATGTTTTATAGTTAGAATAGTCTTATCAGTGAGGGTCACACTGTAGTCACTTCCTGTTTGAGTCAGGACTGAATCAGCCACTTACATACCTGATATTTAACTCTTTCAGGCAGAGAAAGAAATAAAGGAACACAGCATAGTTATTTGTGTGCTAGGCACTGTACATACACATGTCTAGCTCATCATGTCACATGTAAGTTCAGGTATCCTTTAACATATGAAGCAATTTTGGTGATGATAGCATGTATGGGCCTTTGCTATTAAGTCGACACAAAATTGCACAAAATTACACACAATTGTGAAATTACAGTTCCTGATTACATTTACAAATTAAATTAATTACAATTTTACCCAAAATGTCGCGTTACGATGTTGCATCGTAATTCCGAATTACGATGCAAAATTATGATTATGCAAAATTTGTGCTCATCACTAAAAGTCTTACTTTTTTTTTTCAAGTATGAAACCAGCCCATCTAAGGGTGGCCATACATGGTACAATTTTTCAATTTTTTTTCGATTAGATAATTTAGTTTGATTATTCCGTTAGATTGAATATAAAGATTTTTCCAGCATGTCTGATCTGATTTTTCTTGAAAAAACGGGATAATCGTTTGAATTTCTTGATAAAAAAAAAAAAAATAAACGTGATAACTGAACGTTTTTATTGTACCATGTATGGCCACCATAAGTTAGATAATCGATCACTGCAATAGACAGGTTTCACTGAAACTTTCCCATTATTTTATTAAAAGGAGGGAAAGGTTAACTTGGTTAAAAAAAAGAGAGAGAAACTAAGATTCCATTATCTGTTGAAGGATTTTTACAGTGCTTCCTCTCCATAGATCTACTAAAGGTACACTTTGACAGCGGAAATTTGGTTACATAATATATTTAGATAATAGCTCTTTAAACTATTCCTGTACGCACAATACACTGCAAGATCAATAACATGAATTACAAGCTCGCAATACTGTATACAGCCGATCTAACAATCTAATAAGCAATCACGTTTCACCTTTTCACTGAGTCACGTGCGAAAAAGTCACAGGAAACGAACAGCTTAGAGCGCTTTTTTTGGACAATCTCAGCTTTACCTGATGTGTCAGGGATTCTAAAATACTGCAGAGGGGATTAAGCTGGATAGCTATTTCTGTACAGTGTGGCATTTGTGAAACAGATTAAATAGACCAACATCCAAAAGGCTTACAGAGAGAAAAATTCTAGCGTCCTACCTGGATATAAATACATAAATATCATGTCTGGGTTGTATAAAATACTTTTATTTTAGCAGCTGATACAGTTGTAGAGAGAGTAGACTATGAACGTCTGCAAAGCTACAGGACTGGAAAGCTGGAAAACGCCACTGGCCAATAATCTTACTCCACGCTTAGGGCAAGCAAAATAATTGCCAGCAAGTTCTTGTGATTCCCACTAAACTTCTAAACAGTTCGCAAGAATCTTGTGAATCAGAAGCACAAAGCATGAAAGGATAGATGGATGGATTGAGGAGGGAGCGAACATGGATGAATGGTTGGATGGATGAGCAGACAAGCTGGTAAATTGATGGACAATGTGTTTGATTGGAGGCACCTACTCTTTATCCCGTATGCTATTAAGGCATTTCGTATTGACCTGAGGAAGCGGGCCATGACCCGAGAAACACATTGTCAGATTGTTTTTTGAATGAATATTTTTTATGTTGAACTGGTGTCTATATCTTCTGGAGAGGTAAGCAAATACCTCTATTTTTTTATTTATATTTTAAAACCCTAAAATAGAACACACATTGGGCGCCTCCTTAGCGCCTTAATAGCTTTGCAGTTTTTCTGGAGAGTCTATCATTCTACAGGAGAGCGGCCATCCAGTATCCAGAAGGACCTGGAGTCCCGAGCAGGACTACAGGAGAGCGACCATCCAGTATCCAGCAGGGCATGGAGTACCGAGCAGGACTACAGGAGAGCGACCATCCAGTATCCAGCAGGGCCTGGAGTACCAGGCAGGGCTACCGGAGAGCGACCGTCCAGTATCCAGCAGGACCTGGAGTACCGAGCAGGACTACAGGAGAGTGACCGTCTAGTATCCAGCAGGACCTGGAGTACCAAGCAGGACTACAGGAGAGCGACCATCCAGTGTCCAGTACGACCTGGAGTACCAGGCGGGGCTACAGGAGAGTGACAGTCCAGTATCCAGCAGGACCCGGCGTACCAAGCAGGACTATAGGAGAGCGACCATCCAGTGTCCAGCAGGACCTGGAGTACCGGGCAAGGGCTACAGGAGAGTGACCATCCAGTATCCAGAAGGACCTGGAGTACTGAACAGGGCTACAGGAGAGCCACCATCCAGTATCCAGCAGGACCTGGAGTACAGGGCAGGACTACAGAACAGCGCCCGTCCAGTATCCAGAAGGACCTGGAGTACCGAGCGGGACTACAGGAGAGCAGCCATCCAGTATCCAGCAGGACCTGGAGCACAGAGCAGGACTACAGGAGAGCGACCATCCAGTATCCAGCAGGACCTGGAGTACCGAGCGGGGATACAGGAGAGCGACCGTCCAGTATCCAGCATGACCTGGAGTACCGAGCAGGGCTACAGGGCAGCGACCATCCAGTATCCAGCAGGGCCTGGAGTACCGAGTAGGGCTACAGGAGAGCGACCGTCCAGTATCCAGCAGGGCCTGGAGTACTGAGCAGGGCTACAGGACTGCGACTATCCAGTATCCAGCAGGACCTGGAGTACCGAGCAAGTCTACAGGAGAGCGACCGCCCAGTATCCAGCAGGGCCTGGAGTACCGAGCAGGGCTACACGACAGCGACTATCCAGTATCCAGCAGGACCTGGAGTACTGAGCAGGGCTACAGGAGAGCGACCATCCAGTATCCAGCAGGACCTGGAGTACCAAGTGGGGCTGCAGGAGAGCGACTGTTCAGTATCGAGTAGGACCTGGAGTACTGAGCGGGGCTACAGGAGAGTTACCATCCAGTATCCGGCAGGAACTGGAGTACGGAGTGGGGGATGGTTAATTTCCTGCAGGCCTATACAGTGGTTGGAGGAACTGCAAGCCTCTTTTGTGAGTGATACTTTCAATCTTTTTATACCAATTTATACTGCCCTATTGGGCTCTCGGTCTACTTCTCACCTAGATATTCCTGGTCCCTATAAGAATCACTGAAAAAATGACACCCTGGCCTACACTGAAAAAACACCCTCACGATGTGTTTGATAATTAGATGATAGATAAATATATAGATAGACCAAGGCTGCCCAATAGGTCGATCGCGATCTACTGGTAGATCGCGAACACCTCCTGAGTAGATCGCGGCCGCTTGGCCGCGTCCTGTCACATTCTTCTGCTGTACAGCCGTGACTGTCAGAATTTGCTACCATGGCAGCATCAGAGGGGAGAGGCGCGGCTAAAGGGGAGAGCCCAGAAGGCACTATGATAGGGAAGTGCTTACTGTGCTTCTCCCCTGCTCCCCGCCCACTATCTTTTCCCCGCGTTCATCCAGCTCTCTCACCATCAGGCATCTGTGCATGCCAGGCTGTAGATGCAGGAGAGGAGACAGTGCTTTATGGCCAGTCGGGATGCTTGTCATCCTCCTCTCCACTGTAACGTAAAGGAGATGTCACTCCAAATCCAAATCCAAATCCAAATCCAAAAAAGCTTTATTGGCAGGACCAAATACATTTAGCATTGCCAAAGCAAAACATAACAAAACATTAACATGGGGGGGGGGAGGATAAATGGGGTTGGGGTATATTGTCCATAGGTGTGTGGAGGATGTAAGGGACAGCATGGGGGACTGGGATATACAGTCCATAGGGGGGTATTGGGGGGGAATACAGTCCATGTGGTATCATGTTCCTCTCAGTTGGTGGCAGGCTGTGACATATTGAGCTGCTATTTGCACGGTTGTTTCCTCCTCCCCCAGTAGGATGCAGAGTTTCCTCTCCTCATCTGTGGAGGTAAAATCCTGGATGTGGGTGGAGAGTCTCTGGAAGTGGGCGGTCCTCACAGGTGCGTATTTGCTGCAGTGTAGCAGGAAGTGGGCCTCATCCTCCAGGACCCCCTGGTCACATTGTCTGCACAGTCTCTCCTCTCGGGGCTTCCATGTCTGTCTGTGTCGTCCTGTCTTTACCTCCAGGCTGTGGGCACTCAGACGGTACAAACTCAAGACCTGTCTGTCTTTGTGGTGATGTAGCCTCCCCAGATATGGAGCCATTGTGTACTCCCTCTGTAGTGATTGATAGACAGTGAGTTTCTTGGAATTCTTTATGTCACTTCTCCATTCCTCTATGTATCGTTCCTTGCAGCTTTCTATAGTCTGTTTTATTTGGGCTTTTGTCAGCCTGTGTTGGTGGCCTTGGCTGGGCTGGCTGCTGATGCTTTGCTTGAGAGCGCGTGGTATGGCCTCGCCCCCCTGGCTCAGTGAGGCTTTATGGTGGTAAGTGCTGGGGTTGCTGCTCTGTATATGCGCCCAGTATGAGAGCACCCTCTGCTGGATAGTAAGCCATAGTGGGAACCTGCCTAGCTCTGCCCGGCAGGCTGAGTTTGAAGTGCTTCGATGGACTTGGAGGAGATACTTGTCACTCTGTGACATCTGCTCAGGATAACCTCTGCCCTCAACCAGGATCTGATGACACAGTACATGTGACATAATGCAGAGCCCAGACAGCTAAGCAGGGCTGCATGTTACACATACAGTGCTGGCAACCAAAGTGAACATAAGTGAATTCTCAAAGTCATGCTGTGCAAACTAATGTAGTTTACTCTGGTGTTCCTAAAACTTTTAATTTATTGTGAGTTGACCATAAAACGTGTGACTGCCTATATGTGCTAAGATGGGGGGAGGGGGGTTTGTGACACTGTGTGGTGGGAGAAGGGTTGGTAGATCTCGTAGACTTGGCGATTCTTAAAGTAGCTCGCGAGCCGGAAAAGTGTGGGCACCCCTGAGATAGACAGACAGACGAGGGAAGGAACAAGGAATGGATGGATGGATGGATGGTGGGGCAGCGTAAATTACAAATTGATGGACATTTTGCTTGATAATTAGATAGATAGATAGATGGATAGATAGATACATAGATAGATAGATAGATAGAATCTTTGAAGAAATATGACACTGAACCCCAGCAAATTTAAATGCGCAATAAATTCCTAATTAAAGAAAGCTTACTAGCCAAACAAATAATTTAATTTGTTACAGTTAATTAAATCCTATGAAAACCCCATGAACGTAAATTGTACGATTGGTTGTAGCAGAATCGGGATCCCTATGGTGAGGTAAAGTCTTCTTCTCAGCGCTGTACAGTCGAGAACAGTGGAGAGCCGATTGGCTTATTAGCAGGTTTAATTTGCTGTGACAAAAGTGTCTGCAGGCTGTACATTTCAGCTGTCCCCAGTCACCACATTACACGTCTTGTTTGTAGCACCCTTTCAACATCTTAACGTCGGTGTACTCCTTCCATTCCTGTAATCTCATCCAGCATGCACTGCTCTCCTGTATCCACTGTGCAGCTTAAAGAGGCCCTGTAGTGACAAACTGTAGTGACAATGCAGTCAGTTATTCAGGATACTAACGTCTACAGTAATTTTCCTGGTTTCAGGTCTTGTTCACATTGCGTTCAGCTCTCGTGTCTGTGGGATTTTTTCCCCGCGTTTTTTTAAGCATTTTCCTGCAATTTTCTGAGCGTTCACATGTTTTTGTAAGCGCTTTTGCAGAACACTTCCGTCTTTTGATCAGGAAAAAAATCCGGAAAAAATAAATACAATGTATTTAAAAAAAAACTCATGCAATCACTTGCCAAAGCGATTTTGTGAGCGTTTTGTGTTTTTTCGATAATTTCCATTGAGGCAAATCGCCTCAAAAACGGCCCAAGAACCGCTTTTCAAAGCGGAATGCAAACAAACCCTCTAATATGAACTCCCTCATAGAGAATCATTGCACAAGCGCTTTCAGGACGATTTTGAAAATCACCCGCGCTTAAAATTTTACAAAAATGCCCATAATGTGAGCAAGGCCTCAATGTCAGAAAAACTACCTTTAGGCTACTTGCACACTAAGACGTTGCGTTAGGTGCCACGTTAAGGTCGCATAACGTGCACCTAACGCAAGGCCTGGTGCACTTCGATGTGGATGTCAGAGTGAGCCGCGTTGTGCAGCTCACTCTGGCGTCCGTGATGCCGTGATGCGTACTCTTGGACGCATGCGGCATCACGTGGTCCCGCCGGCCAATCACCGCACAGAGCGGCTGCTCCAGGAAGTAAACACTGTACATCACAACGTGCAGTGAATATTAATGAGCCATGTGCCTGGCCGCTCTCCGCTCCTCCCCAACCTGACTGAGCATGTGCAAGCAGTCTAACGCGGCTTAAGCCGCTGTAACGCCGTAGCATGCTGCACTTTCGGGAAAACGTGCAGCGTTACATGTAACGCAACGTGGGCTGTGTGAACAGCCCACTTGTGTTACATTGCTGTGCGTTGGGGGAGCGTTACAGGCGCACTAACGTGCGCCTGTAACGTCTTAGCGTGTAAGCAGCCTCAATCTGTATATTGCTGTATATTGGTATGCAAGTTCACTCTTCCAGTGATGCTGAGCCTAGGCTTTTTAGGGGTGTAGAATCTTCCCCCTCCACAAGCAATAAACATTCCCCAGAGATCACCTGACAGGAATAAAAATCAGTAATATTACTGATATTCTGCTGGTGGCTATTTCAGGTACCCAAACTTCCCTGTCAAACGTTTTGCATGTACAATCCAGGGGCTCCCTTTTATAATAATAATAATTATTATTATTATTATTGGGGTACATAACACTGACAATAGGTTACACCAATATACAAAATACATAATAAGTGCCAAATGCAAAAATTAAACAAAATACAGAATTGGTAATGACAGTGATAAAAGTAACATGATGAATAAAATGTATAATGATTTCCAAGACACAACAGGGGGAGAGAGCCCTGCCCTTGCGAGCTTACAATCTAAAGGGAGTGGGGGGAAACAAGAGGAGGGGTAGTATACAACAAATATATAGAGGCTTTGTGTTTTAGGATACCTAGTAGGAGTGCAATTTGGTCTTAGGACAAAGGGGAAGTCGCCTAAGGTAGAGCATATGCTTGTCGGAACAAATTAGTTTTTAGAGAGTGCTTAAAAGGTAACGAAGGTTGGCGAGTGACGGATGTGTTGTGGGAAGGCATTCCAGAGGAGGGGTGAAGCGCGTGCAAAATCTTGTAAGCGTGAATGTGAGGAGGTGATTCTAGAGAAGGATAACAGAATATCATGTGCAGATCTGAGATTACGATTGAGTTGGTATCTGGAAATGAGTGATGATATGTACTGGGGAGAGTGATTGTGGAGAGCTTTGTAGGTTAGGGTTAGGAGTTTGAACTGGATCCTCTGGTTAATTGGCAGCCAGTGAAGAGCTTGACAAAGAGGGTCAGCAGAGGAAGATCGAGAAGAAAGATGAATGAGACGAGCAGCTGAGTTCAGTACCGACTGGAGCGGGGCCAGTCTGTTAGTTGGTAGTCCACAAAGTAGCATGTTACAGTAATCCAGACGAGATATTATAAGAGCATGTATTAACATTTTGGTTGTGTCTTGAGTGAGAAAAGGTCGGATGCGAGATATATTTTTGAGTTTAAGATGACAGGAGCTGGTTAGGGAGTGAACATGAGGAATAAAAGATAATAATGGCCTTTGGTGCCCACCTCCTCCCACATAAATAGGTATCTATGTAGAAGACAGGGTGCAAAATTAAAACTTGACCTGCAATATGACAATACATTCTTTATAAAAATTACAATTAAAAAAACAACTTTTTTTTTTTTTCTATCTGGGCCTTTTTCCTGTCCTTGGTATACTGTACATCTATAGTCTCTCTGTATTTTCATTGGAAAACTTATTCCTTCTCCTTCACACTTCTTTTCTTTTAGTCTGCTGTTCTGATATTCTTTTATTCCTTTTTATATCTTGAAGAGTTTCCCACTGCCCGACACCAGCAGCATGAGAGTAAACAGGCTGTGAGGCGATAGCAAACACATTTGGCCTATAAACAGGTATTCACTCAACCACCTTTATTCTACACATTTTTTTTTGTATCTACTATCTAGAAATAATAATACAGTACAGAACATTCAATGAAAAGAATAATACTAGTAACAAATGTTCTGCGTAGGTAAAGGGACAGACTGATATTCAGAAAGATAGGTGGAAGGATATCTTAAAGAGACTCCGTAACAAAAATTGCATCCTGTTTTTTATCATCCTACAAGTTCCAAAAGCTATTCTAATGTGTTCTGCTGCCTGCGAACGGTTCCATGCGAACTTCAGTGGTTCGCGTTCGCGTCCGGCAGGCGAAACTTTGCGGAAGTTCGGTTCGCCCCATAATGCACATGGAGGGTCAACTTTGACCCTCTACATCACAGTCAGCAGGCCCAGTGTAGCCAATTAGGCTACACTAGCCCCTGGAGCCCCACCCCCCCTTATATAAGGCAGGCAGCGGCGGCCATTACGGTCACTCGTGTGCTGCCTGCGTTAGTGAGAGTAGGGCGAGCTGCTGCAGACTGTCTCTCAGGGAAAGATTAGTTAGGCTTAACTTGTTCCTGTCTGGCTGCATACCTGTTCTGTGAACCCACCACTGCATACCTGTGCTGTGAACCCACCACTGCATACCTGTGCTGTGAACCCACCACTGCATACCTGTGCTGTGAACCCACCACTGCATACCTGTTCAGTGAACCCACCACTGCATACCTGTGCTGTGAACCCACCACTGCATACCTGTTCAGTGAACCTGCCACTGCATACCTGTTCTGTTCAGTGGACCCGCCACTGTATACCTGTTCATTGAACCCACCACTGCATACCTGTGCTGTGAACCCACCACTGCATACCTGTTCTGTGAACCCACCACTGCATACCTGTGCTGTGAACCCACCACTGCATACCTGTTCAGTGAACCTGCCACTGCATACCTGTTCTGTTCAGTGGACCCGCCACTGTATACCTGTTCATTGAACCCACCACTGCATACCTGTGCTGTGAACCCACCACTGCATACCTGTTCTGTGAACCCACCACTGCATACCTGTGCTGTGAACCCACCACTGCATACCTGTTCAGTGAACCTGCCACTGCATACCTGTTCTGTTCAGTGGACCCGCCACTGCATACCTGTTCAGTGAACCCGCCACTGCATACCTGTTCTGTTCAGTGGACCCGCCACTGTATACCTGTTCAGTGAACCTGCCACTGCATACCTGTTCTGTTCAGTGGACCCGCCACTGTATACCTGTTCATTGAACCCACCACTGCATACCTGTGCTGTGAACCCACCACTGCATACCTGTTCTGTGAACCCGCCACTGTATACCTGTTCTGTTTAGTGAACCCGCCACTGTATACCTGTTCTGTTTAGTGAACCCGCCACTGTATACCTGTTCTGTTTAGTGAACCCGCCACTGCATACCTGTTCTGTTCAGTGGACTCGCCACTGTATACCTGTTCAGTGAACCCGCCACTGCATACCTGTTGTGTTCAGTGAACCTGCCACTGCATACATGAGCATACACAAAATAGGCAAGCACCATCTACTCAGCCATAAATATGGGTAAATACATAAGCGTGCAGAAAGGAACCAATAATATGTCTATTTGTACAAATCGAGAAAAAGTAGTTCCCTAAAAAACCGCACCACTCACTTGAATAATAAATGAACAAGAACTTTTATTCAGTACACAACAAAATAAAAACACTAAAAACAGTAGATCATGGGGCACGAAGTAACAATAATTAGAAAATGCAATAAGTCTGGCCACAATGCCTGCATAACCACCTCCTAATGAATAAATACGTACAAATATGAATGAGCAGAATGTAACAGTAAAACCAAAAAAATCAATGATCCCTGAACAAGCTATCAGCCAAATGAGTGCAAATGGTGAAAAAATGGAAAAAGTGCAATGTGCATAAACAGAGGATGAGATACAAGTTCACCCCATCCAATGAACGAGTGTGCAAAATAGAGAACGAGGTGAGGAGCAATAAAGTGCTAAGTAGTGTGGAGATAAGCAGGGCTGAGATCTTACCGGGAGAGAGGAATGACAGGCATGGGAGAAGGGTGCCCCACGGACGCCGTCGCGATTCGCTGCCTGAATGCGCAGCTTCGACTAGGCTAAAGGACCTACATGAGAAGCCGGCTATTAAATACAGGACCTATGTGGGCGGGGAAGGGAAAACCCCTATGCTGAAATGTTGTGTGCACGGCCGCGCACTTAGAAGAAGCGGAAGCCGCGTCAATAGACGCCGCCCCACTTCCTCTCTCAGCTCACAAGGGTCATGGGAAATGTAGTGCCGAATAGATGAAGGAAGTACTGAACGAAGATAACTAGATTATAGTATAGGGACAATAAGCCCCAGAACAAAAACAAAGGATAAGTGCCCTAAATAAACATAAACGAGATACACATAATAATCAACAATAGGATTTATTACATTGGTCAGAAAAACGAACATACATACACATCTCTATCTCAATACATATAAGGATAGTCAAAAATGCCATCTAGTGGATAAAACGGATATTGCTACAATTTCAAAAACATCAGCAGGGAAATACCCATATTGTATAACAAAATAATACACATAAAAAACAAAATTATATATATATAGAAATACAAAACAAAACAAAAGTACAGGAGGCTCCGTCCGAAGAGTATTATTCACAGGTGTCAGAGAAGCAAAGAGGAACCATGTAAACTGTATCCATGCACCAGTATAGGCAAAATACATTCGGAATCCGGAAACCTAAAAGAATCATATGTTAGTAAGCGAAATAGATAAATATATCAAACAAGTTGATGGAGCATCTCAATAAACCTCTAATGTGGTCCATTATATAGAGATACCATGAAAGTATCCAATAGACTACCAACGGTATCAGTCACAAGAGAGATCACCCCAGAGGACTTAACAGGCCAGTGCACACTAGTCACCATGGTATAGAATTAATTGTTGGAACTACTCACAAATTCCAAACCCATAAGATCCCTGTCTCACAAAACAAAACAAAACCAGCATAGCCATACTTGAGGAAATCAAAGAGAGGCACAACACAGCAGAGAACACCACCATGGGAGTGATCCAAACCGGTGAACCCACTCACCACAGGTGTCACTGGTCAGGTGAGATATTTAGTGTAAAAAACCCAAAAAGGAAAAATCCTCATTGAGACCTACCGGTGATTTAGAACCAAGGTCGAAAATCCATCTTGTTTCATGTCTCAATAGTGACGTAACTATATTGCCGCCCCTGGAAGACATAAACACACCTTTTAGACCACACACTGTCCAGCCAGTTGTCAATCCCCCATGTACTCTAAAAGCATGGTCTGCCACAGGGGTAAGGGGTTTGCCATCTAGGAAGTCCCTCTCTGCCAAGCGAATGGTCGAGAGGTGCTTCTGAATGCGTGTTTTAAGTTTGTTTTTGGTTTGACCTACATAATATAAATCACATGGGCACCTCAACAAATAGACACTGCATACCTGTTCTGTGAACCCGCCACTGTATACCTGTTCTGTTTAGTGAACCCGCCACTGTATACCTGTTCTGTTTAGTGAACCCGCCACTGCATACCTGTTCTGTTCAGTGGACCCGCCACTGTATACCTGTTCAGTGAACCCGCCACTGCATACCTGTTCTGTTCAGTGGACCCGCCACTGTATACCTGTTCAGTGAACCCGCCACTGCATACCTGTTCTGTTCAGTGGACCCGCCACTGTATACCTGTTCAGTGAACCCGCCACTGCATACCTGTTGTGTTCAGTGAACCTGCCACTGCATACCTGTTCTGTGAACCCGCCACTGTATACCTGTTCTGTTTAGTGAACCCGCCACTGTATACCTGTTCTGTTTAGTGAACCCGCCACTGCATACCTGTTCTGTTCAGTGGACCCGCCACTGTTTACCTGTTCAGTGAACCCGCCACTGCATACCTGTTGTGTTCAGTGAACCTGCCACTGCATACCTGTTCTGTGAACCCGCCACTGTATACCTGTTCTGTTCAGTGAACCCACCGCATCAGTGCGCATACCTGTGCAGTTAAGTGAACCCACCTACCTACGTGAGTGCACGCAGTGTGATATACCACTCCGTGCATACCCGATATGGACAAAACAGGTAGAGGAAGAGGTAGTGCCAGAGCCAGAGGAAGGCCACCCGGCAGATCTGCGCGAGGTCGTGTAAATGTAATTTCGTGTGGACCTGGCCCACAGTACAGTGCTTGGAAGAAGGCACGTCCCATCACCTCCCAAGATTGTCAGGACGTGGTTGAGTATTTAGCGACACAGAACACCTCATCTTGCTCAGCCACCAGCGCTACTACTAACACCACTTCCGCTGCATTTGACACTTCGCAAGAATTATTTAGTGTTGAAATCACTGATGCACAGCCATTGTTGTTACAGCCAGATGAATTTTCACCAGCTCATATATTTGAGTTACCCGGCAACACTATGGATGTAACGTGTATGGAGGATGAAGGACCTACTGATGGTGCATGTTTGGATTTGTCTGAGGCAAGCGAAGCTGGGCAGGATGATTACGATGATGACGATGATAGGGATCCTCTGTATGTTCCCAATAGAGGAGATGAAGAGGGGGACAGTTCAGAGGGGGAGTCAGAGAGTAGTAGGAGGAGAGAAGTTGCTGAAAGAAGCTGGGGCAGCTCTTCGTCAGAAACAGCTGGTGGCAGAGTCCGGCACCATGTATCGCCACCTATGTACAGCCAGCCAACTTGCCCTTCAGCATCAGCTGCTGAGGTGACGGTCCCCATAGTGCCCACATCCCAGGGTGGCTCAGCGGTGTGGAAATTTTTTAATGTGTGTGCCTCAGATCGGACCAAAGCCATCTGTTTGCTCTGCCAACAAAAATTGAGCCGTGGAAAGGCCAACACTCACGTAGGGACAAGTGCCTTACGAAGGCACCTGGAGAAAAGGCACAAACAGCAATGGGATGGCCACCTGAGCAAAAGCAGCAGCAGCACACAAAAGCAAAGCCACCCTCCTTCTCCTCTTCCTTCTCCATCAGGTGCATTATCTGCTTCTGCCGCTTTCTCCCTTCCACCTTCACAGGCACCCTCCTCCACTCCGCCTCTGCCCTTGAGCGGTTCCTGCTCCTCTGCCCACAGCAGCAGTCAGGTGTCCGTGAAGGAAATGTTTGAGCGGAAGAAGCCAATTTCGGCCAGTCACCCCCTTGCCCGGCGTCTGACAGCTGGCGTGGCGGAACTGTTAGCTCGGCAGCTGTTACCATACCGGCTGGTGGACTCTGAGGCCTTCCGTAAATTTGTGGCTATCGGAACACCGCAGTGGAAGATGCCAGGCCGCACTTATTTTTCGAGAAAGGCCATACCCCAACTGCACCGTGAAGTTGAGAGGCAAGTGGTGTCATCTCTTGCGAAGAGCGTTGGGTCAAGGGTACACCTGACCACGGATGCCTGGTCTGCCAAGCACGGGCAGGGCCGCTACATTACCTACACAGCCCATTGGGTGAACCTGGTGGTGAACGATGGCAAGCAGGGCGCAGCGGACCAAATTGTGACACCTCCACGGCTTGCAGGCAGGCCTCCTGCCACCTCCTCTCCTCCTGCTACATGCTCTTCGCTGTCCTCCTCCTCCTTGGCTGAGTGGCAGTTCTCCTCTCCAGCTACACAGCCCCAGCTCCGCAGGGCCTATGCTGCATGCCAGGTAAGACGGTGTCACGCCATCTTAGACATGTCTTGTCTCAAAGCGGAGAGTCACACTGGAGCAGCTCTCCTGGCTGCTCTTAAGAAACAGGTGGATGAGTGGCTGACCCCGCACCACCTGGAGATAGGCAACGTGGTGTGCGACAACGGCAGCAATCTGCTTGCCGCTTTGCATATGGGGAAGCTGACACACATACCCTGCATGGCACATGTCATGAATCTAGTGGTTCAAAGATTTGTGGCAAAGTACCCTGGCTTAGCGAATGTCCTGAAGCAGGCCAGGAAGTTCTGTGGGCATTTGAGGCGGTCTTACACAGCCATGGCACGCTTTGCGGAAATTCAGCGCAAAAACAACATGCCGGTGAGACGCCTCATTTGCGATAGCCCGACTCGCTGGAACTCGACCCTGCTCATGTTCTCCCGCCTGCTAGAACAGAAGAAAGCCGTGACCCACTACCTCTACAACTACAGTAGAATGAAACAGTCTGGGAAGATGGGGATGTTCTGGCCCGACAACTGGACACTGATGGAAAATGCATGCAGGCTCATGCGGCCGTTTGAGGAGGTGACCAACCTGGTGAGCCGCAGTGAGGGCACCATCAGCGACTTAATTCCCTACGCTTACTTCTTGGAGCGTGCTGTGCGTAGAGTGGCGGATGAAGCTGTGAATGAGCGTGACCAGGAACCGTTACGGCAGGAACAGGCATGGGACCAATTTTCATCAGACCCAGCTGTTTCCTCAACACCTGCGGCAGCACAGAGGGGGGAGGAGGAGGAAGAAGAGAAGTCGTGTGCAGAAGACGAGTCAGACTCAGAGGATGATGAGCAAGGTGTTTCTTTGGGGGAGGAGGAGGAGGAGGAGGAGGAGGGGACAGCGGCAGGAGAACAACCTCAGCAGGCATCGCAAGGGGCTTGTGCTGCTCAACCTTCCCGTGGTATTGTTCGCGGCTGGGGGGAGGAGGTTGACTTACCTGACGTCACTGAGGAAGAGCAAGAGGAGATGGAGGGTACTGGATCCGACTTTGTGCAGATGTCGTCTTTTATGCTGTCCTGCCTGTTGAGGGACCCCCGTATAAAAAACCTCAAGGGGAATGAGCTGTACTGGGTGGCCACACTACTAGACCCTCGGTACAGGCACAAAGTGGCGGACCTGTTACCAACTCACCGGAAGGTGGAAAGGATGCAGCACATGCAGAACCAGCTGTCAACTATGCTTTACAATGCCTTTAAGGGTGATGTGACGGCACAACGCCAGCAAGGTACCACTGCCACTAATCCTCCTCCCGTGTCCACGCAGTCAAAGACAGGACGCTCCAGCGATCTCATGGTGATGTCGGACATGCGGACGTTCTTTAGTCCAACGCCTCGCCGTAGCCCTTCCGGATCCACCCTCCACCAACGCCTGGAACGGCAGGTAGCCGACTACCTGGCCTTAAGTGTGGATGTAGACACTGCTGTGAACAGCGATGAGGAACCCTTGAACTACTGGGTGCGCAGGCTTGACCTGTGGCCAGAGCTGTCCCAATTTGCCATCCAACTTCTCTCCTGCCCTGCCGCAAGCATCCTGTCAGAAAGGACCTTCAGCGCAGCTGGAGGCATTGTCACAGAGAAGAGAAGTCGCCTAAGTCACAAAAGTGTTAAGTACCTCACCTTTATCAAAATGAATGAGGCATGGATCCCGGAGGGCTGCTGCCCGCCCCAAGACTAAGTCAGTCCCCGCACACACAGCATCTCTGCCTGCACGCCGTGTGACTGGCTGCCTGGCCTGCCCCAAGAAGACTAAGTCGCTCCCAGTCCCTCCACACAGCATGTCTGCCTGCAGGCCGCTTGACTACCTTCTCCGCCACCACCAACAGGGTCCGGGACTCCAGGCGGATTGCTGAATTTTTTAGGCCGCTGCTAGCAGCGGCCGCTGTAATAATTTTTCTGGTGCGTGTAAATGACTGCCTAATTTTTCTGGCTGCACTGCGGGCAGCTGCAACAACAAAAGAAAAGGCATGTACATGCGCCCATTCCCCTTCGTGATCATTACCTTGCCGTGGTGAAGGGGCTTGCGTATCACAATGAAGCAATGACCGGCGCCTAGATGAGTGTCTCGGGGGGCACACCCACGATAATAAGGTCGTTGCCTCATTGTGGTCAGACCAAATTTGATCAGCTGGACAGTCACTGTTCTGTCATTCAGCTACATCAGCCAGGCGACCATATGGGCTGTAAAGCCACCAAAACCTGCACTCTCGCCATGGTGCGCACCAGTCCAGCACGGCCGTCACTACACAAACAGCTGTTTGCGGTGCGTTACACGGTGAGTTTGGTGTGTCAGTGTGAAGCAGTACCTTAATTACACTACCTGATTGATGTATACACATGCAAGATGTTTGAAAGCACTTTAGGCCTGTCATTTAGCATTCAATGTGATTTCTGCCCTTAAAACGCTGCTTTGTGTCAAATCCAGATTTTTCCCCGGGACTTTTGGCATGTATCCCACTCCGCCATGCCCCCCTCCAGGTGTTAGACCCCTTGAAACATATTTTCCATCACTTTTGTGGCCAGCATAATTATTTTTTTTTTTCAAAGTTCACATCCCCATTGAAGTCTATTGCGGTTCGCGAACTTTAACGCGAACCGAACCTTCCGCGGAAGTTCGCGAACCAGGTTCGCGAACCTAAAATCGGAGGTTCGGCCCAACTCTAGTGGCCATTTTGTTTGTTTATAAACAAACTTTTTAAAACTGTTTTTAACCACTTTTAATGTGGCGAGAAGCGGCGAAATTGTGACAGAGGGTAATAGGAGATGTCCCCTAACGCACTGCTATGTTTACTTTTGTGCGATTTTAACAATACAGATTCTCTTTAAAGTGGACCCTGTCTGTATGGCGTCGGGAAAAAAGGGCATGTGGTGTAAACAATAAGCGGTAATAGCGTTTATAAAAGTATTGTGTTGTATTTAGTTTACAATAATGTTTTACAAATTGAAAACCTTTAATAGTATGTATTAAATCGCAAATCGTGAATACGATAATATTCCCTGCTTTGAAAGTGAAACTTATAATTACGTTTGTTAAAAAAAAATAATATATGTATAATCGTTAAAATTGTATAATATTGTGTATAACCTTAATTTATCACTTCTTTATATTATAAAATCTGAAAATATTGTTTATAATACAGTGAAAAATTGTAAGTATGTTCGTAATAACTGTAGTAAAGCATTACTAAATATTCCTAACATTTTACTACAACTAAACCTAGCCCTACTCTCACACAGAACCCTCCCTCTACCTAACCCTAACCCTTAGACCTCCCTGGTGGTGCCTAACCCTATGACCCCCCCCCCCCCTGGTGGTGCCTAACCCTAAGACCCCCCTGGTGGTGCCTAACCCTAAGACCCCCCCAGGTGGTGCCTAACCCTAAATCTCCCCTGGTGGTGCCTAACCCTAAGACCCCCCTAGTGGTGCCTAACCCTAAATCCCCCCTGGTGGTGCCTAACCCTAAATCCCCCCTGGTGGTGCCTAACCCTAAGACCCCCCCAGGTGGTGCCTAACCCTAAATCTCCCCTGGTGGTGCCTAACCCTAAGACCCCCCTAGTGGTGCCTAACCCTAAATCCCCCCTGGTGGTGCCTAACCCTAAGACCCCCCCAGGTGGTGCCTAACCCTAAGACCCCCCCAGGTGGTGCCTAACCCTAAGACCCCCCCAGGTGGTGCCTAACCCTAAATCCCCCCTGGTGGTGCCTAACCCTAAGACCCCCCCAGGTGGTGCCTAACCCTAAATCCCCCCTGGTGGTGCCTAACCCTAAGACCCCCCCCAGGTGGTGCCTAACCCTAAGACCCCCCCTGGTGGTGCCTAACCCTAAGACCTCCCCTTACTGCTTACTTTATTATGTGGATAATAATGTTTTACAAAGAGTATTGATAACATTTTAAATAATGTTTTAGTTAAATATGATAGATATGTTTAGTATATTTGTAAACATAAATCATTACGGGCACAGTTTGAAAACGTTAATAATCTCCGGGTGCCCTTTTTCCTGTTTGGCGCCCGTCAAACAATATTTATTATGGGAGTGAATGGCGGCGCCCTTTTTGTCAACTTGCCTCATGCGCCCATATTTCCTGCTTCGCCCTTTAAGGGCCCTTTTACAATACAAAACACTCAGCGCGCAGGGAGAAGTGAATTGCTCTTTTATTTGTTAGTGTCATATCAAAGTCCCAGCAGTGAATGGGGCTGAAGGGCATTAGACAAGAAATGCATGTGGTGTGTTTCTTGATCAGAGAATCAGATTGTGCTAATAGAAACTTTGCACAATAGTTTACATGACCATACTGGCATCCTTGCAATTAGCAAACTGCACCTGTTTCAACGACTGAATCAAAATGCATGTAGTATGAAAGGGGTCTCCCCGAATTTCCCCGAGGGTACGTATATTTTACAATCCTGTAGCTCGACTTCAGATTTCAAGTACAATTTTTTTTAAGGCCCTTGAAAAGATTTTATCAAATGAATACCCCCCTCCCCCCATCTGGTCTTGTAAGTTATGTAGTGTGTACTGATTATGGGCATCATTTGATGCAGGAGACCAGGGCCGTGCAAAGAGTCCTTAACCACTTCAGCCCTCAGTCGTGTTTCACTTTATGCATCCGAGCAATTTTGACCTCCCATTAATTAGCCTATAACTTTATCACTACTTATCACAATGAACTGATCTATATCTTGTTTTTTCCACCACCTATTAGGCTTTCTTTGGGTGGTGCATTTTGCTAAGGGCTACTTTACTGTAAATGCATTTTAACATGAAGAATAGGAAAAAAATTGAAGAAAAAATCAGTTTTTAGTTTTCAGCCATTATAGTTTTACAATAATACATGCCTCCATAATGAATACCTTATTTGGACAGCTATGCGGGACATACGAGTGGACAGGGATAAACCCACGTATTGTATTTGCCTGATAGTCCCGGGTATTACACCGTTTAAATTATGTCCCTATCACAATGTATGGCGACAATATTTTATTTGGAAATAAAAGTGCATTTTTTCCGCTTTGCATCCATCACTATTTATGAGCTTATAATAAAAAAAAAATATAGAAATATTTCATCTTTACATTGATATTTAAAAAGTTTAGACCCTTAGGTAAATATTCACTTTTTATTGTATTTTTTTATTAAACATTTTATTTAGGTATTTTTGGGAGGGTGGGATGTAAATAGACCTGCAGGGGTCGCATCCCCTATTGTTATGCCAGTGGATCCAGCGCACCTCGGTTTTAAAAATGTCTCAAAATCACCACCATTTGCTGGTAAATCTTCTGCTTCTAAGACACACCATTTTAACTACACGGCATTGTGACCAGAATCTTTGAAGTGTCTAGACACAGGGGTGTCATGTTCTTCTTTACCGGCTGCATATTTGGAAATATCTCTTTTGTGCTCCTGTATGCGGGTTCGCGCTGGGCGAGTGGTTTCTCCCACATACATCAGGCCACACGGGCACTTTAAACCAATTACGACCCCCATCATGGAACAATAATACCTACCTCTGTTCCGCAATACAAGCAACATTTTGCTGCCATTGGTGTGCCGCCTCTTTTTTACGCTTGGTTGAAAAAAGCATTAGGTTAGGAGCACAGTTTCTAAATTTTTGGGCATGTTTTGGTATGTGTTTGCATTTACGGTGCGTTTGTGCTTTGAGTTTTTTTAAATAGTTTCCCTTTATAAAGTACCATATTAATTTAAAAATAAATGCATCACAAATTCATGTAAAAATTCAGTTCTCTGAGTCTCCATTGAAATACACTGGCAACAAGGAGCCGTCAAAGCGAACGTTCTACAAAAACCAGGTTGCAGAACACGACTTAGGCCTCTTTCACAGTGTTAAAGTCACACGTTAGAAAATGTATCAGCGCAGACTAACGCACAGCAATACTAAGGCCCCGTTCACACTGCACGCGTTTCCAGCCGCGTTTTGGAAACGCGTGCAGGTGGCCGACACGCACGACATCAGACATTGCATAGAGTGCAATGTCTGATGTTCACACTGCATGCGTTCCGGACCTGTGCGGTCTGGGAACGCATGCTGTGCGCATTTTTTGTAAAAACGCATGGCTGTCCCATTCACTTTTCAGTGATGGGATCAGCCACGCAACGCATAGGAACGCGGATGGCGTGCGTTCGTACGCGTTGCGGTCCGCATGCGTTGCGGTCTGCGTTCTGCAGTCTGAACGGGGCCTAAGTCTGTGCGACATTCACAGTGCACACGTTGCGCCTGTGTGTAACGTGTAGCGTTATTAGATAGTGCTGCATGCTGTGCGTTATACACGTTATTAACTGCGTTGGACTGTTTGCACATGCTCAGTAATGACTTGGAGGCATACTTTTTATTGCCTGAGTGCTCTAATGTATGCAACCATAACGGGGCATTAAGTTGCGTTGCAACTTTTTGGGGGCGTTGCATTGTAATTTGCGTTGCGACTTTAACGTTGCATCAAAACACAACGTCCCACTGTGAAAGAGGCCTAAGAAAATCAGCACTTGCCCTGCATTTTTGTTTTTGGCTTTTAGGCGGATTTTAAGTGCAATAAATGTTAATTAAAACCCATACCGCACAGCCCATAAACAACATAATCAACACATTTATGGTAAATGTTGTGTTAAAGTGGTGAGTTGATCAAATTATGCATGCCTATTACTCCCAAGGAGACACCTTTAAAAAAAAAAAAAAATTGCTCAGAGAATTAATTGGACAGAATTGTTCCCTATTTCCTTTGCGCAGCGTTTCGGTGTTATAATTTATAAACACAAGATTGTCTTAGAGTAACAGCAACATTTGATTTACGAAGTACATATTCTGCTCAGTGACCCTGAAAGTAAAAAAAAAAGAAAAACTTTGAGAACAAGTATTAAAAAACAACCTTCAATGAAATAAAGCAAATTAGCTCTGAACTACGAGCCACTCTGCATTTCACTTGAGGGGAATAATGCTAACATTTTAACAAATGAGGCAAATAAGCTGGTGCCGTGTGCTGCCAGCTCTGACTAAATCTGTTTTCTAAAATAGAAATATTATTTCAAAATAAGAGTGTCTACCTTGTTTTTTTTTTTCTTTTTTGCTATTGCATGTTTTTTTTTCTCTGCTTTTTTCAGAGCTGATGTAATGGTGGAAAGATACAGTTGTGGGGGGATCATATTTTCAGATCTGATAAGCTCATATCAGCAAGTTATTTTTTTAGCCCTTTTTTTTTCTTCTGTTAATAAGGAATCATAGGGTTTATTTACAAAACATCTCATAAGTTATCTCTCTCTCTACCTACTTTTCCCCCTTCTAGACTAAACTAGAAACTAAACTAGAACAGACAAAAACCATTTATATGGAGTCCTAGCAGACTAAAAGCTCTTTGAGCTGCAGCCACTAGGGCAAACTTAGTAGGCAGCAGCAGTGTTAGGGAGTCTTGCCCCTGATCTCCTTACTGAATAGGTGCTGGCTTACTGAGCAAAAACGAGCCGAGATTCAAACTCAAGCCACCTGTGTCAGAAGCAGAGACCTTAACCATTGAACTATCCAGAAACTATACACTAAGCAAAAAAAAATCACCCCACTCCACAAGTACCGTAGTTCCTGTTTAATTTAATATTTTAATTATTTTACGCCCATTTTAATTCTCCTTCTTGTTTTCCAGCATTGATTTGTTTGTTGCTGTCTGTAAAGGTTTTATTAAGTGAGAAACAAATAAGAGATGACGACTCTCATAGAGTGCAATGCATATCTCGGGACTAGGGTCCTACTTCATCAGACAAATATTGAGAGCAAAACCTCAAAAAGAGCTGTAAGCAAGCCCAGCTCCTCAGTCTGTAAGTCACTAAAGGCTCATACACACATCAGACTATAGTCTTTGGAAAGTGAAAGATCACAGACCAATCTTACCACCCTTCATGTAGTATGAGAGCCATACCCTACACATTCTTTTCTATGGAGCTGAACTCCAAATCAGAAAAAAATCTTTGCAAGATGCTAAACACACAGATGCTGTACAGACACAAAAGATCAGTATCTGCAAAAGATCTGTTCCTGCCAAAAATCCATTCCTGCAAATTGCAATGATAGTCTATGAGATCTGCAGATCATCATACACACATGATTTAACTGACATTCATCTGCAGATCAAGCAATCATCCGCAGATCTGAAAATCCGTCCTGGTGGATCTGATCTGCAGATGAATGTCAGTTAAATCATGTGTGTATGATGATCTGCAGATCTCATAGACTATCATTGCAATTTGCAGGAATGGATTTTTGGCAGGAACAGATCTTTTGCAGATACTGATCTTTTGTGTCTGTACAGCATCTGTGTGTGCAGCATCTTGCAAAGATTTTTTTTCTGATGTGGAGTTCAGCTCCATAGAAAAGACTGTGTAGAGTATGGCTCTCATACTACATGAAGGGTGGTAAGATTGGTCTGTGATCTTTCACTTTCCAAAGACTATAGTCTGATGTGTGTATGAGCCTTAAGTGTCATCAAAACATTTGCTTATTGTGAGATACTTCAGGTACACAACACTGTTTTCAGCAGTGGATTTTGGTGGTTCCTCTTAGCCCCCTCCAATTGATTCTCTAACTACCCTCATGAGAAATCATTTTTATTGAGCCTTAAAATATTTTTCATAAAGATGAGCTTGGATTTTTAAGATATCCAAAAAGTGCAAAGCGTTGTGACTCTGGAGGGGTTTCCAGGGGGTCCGTATGGAAACCCGGTCATGAAATTCATTGCTCATTCTTTTGATATATGTAAATGTACACTACCGTTAGGTTTGCTACATTAACTGTCATCTACCGCATTTAAATGTATTTTTTTTCCTATGAAACTTTAAATCAATTTTCTCTAGAACTATGTTCTTTTTTCCTCTTGTACCCACTGTCCCCCTCCACATAACCTGCAAATTTGGTGTTTCTAGCATGTAAGGGGGCTTTGCTATGAACCGCTAAAGTTGGCAGCTATTGACTTCAATGTAAAAAATACAATATTTTTTTTTTCCAATTTGTGTTTAATGCGAACGGCAAACATCCCAATGTTCGCCGAATACTGCCTGCCGGTGAACTGTTCAGGCCATCTCTAACTGTAATTTGCGGGCCTAAGCATGTGATGTCATGACAGGCACTGTCGTCACTGCCAAACCCGGGAACCTTTACCAGAATTGGAGCATCCAGTGGTCTGTATCCTAAATACCAAGAATGTAATTGTTTTAGGTTTGCTGGCAATTGTTTACCTTTAGGAAATGACTGATTGGTCATAGACTGCTCTCTTCCCCCTTGGCCAGGCTTTGGAAGTCTTCGGTAACATTCGGACTCCATACTGTGCCTGCGCGAGCGCCCTCTCTTGTGCACGTACGCAGTACAGAGCCACCTGTCTTTGGAAGGGCTCAAGCTCCCGCGGAGGAAGCTTTGAATGGAGAAGCCTGTAGGAGAACGAGGGGACCACAAGGAGAATGGGAAGGCTCTATACTATACAGAGTTCCCCAACCCTGTCCTCAAGGCCCACCAACAATACAATTTTTGCAGAAAACCCACAAACATGCACAGGTGAGGTAATTAGTGTCTCAGCAGAGCTGATTAACTACCTCTGTGGATTTCCACAAAACATGCACTGTTGGTGGGCCTTGAGGACAGGGTTGGGGAGTACTGCTCTATAGGACCCAGAGCCTTCCCTTTTCTTAGGTAAGTACAGGTAGTCTACGACTTACAAACACCTGACTTAAGAACGACCCACCAATACAAATGGCATGGATTCTGTGTTTCCATGGGAACAAGTAAATTTTTTTTTTCAAATTGGACTTGTAGCTTTTGAGGAAATCGATAAAAAAAAAATCAAAGAAAAATTGCTTTTAAACTTGTATAAGCAGGTACAGAGGGCAGAGGTGACACAGAGGGGGACACTGGAGGCACAGGGGAGCACAGAGGAGGTACAGGGGACAGAGGTGACACAGAGGGGGACAATGGAGGCACAGGGGGCACAGAGGAGGTACAGGGGAACGAGGTGACACAGAGGGGGACACTGGAGGCACAGGGGGGCACGGAACAGGGGACAGAAAAGGCACAATGTTCCGACTTAGGAACAGATTCAGGTTAAGAACAACCTCCAGTCCCTATCTTGTTCGTTAACCAGGGACTACCTGTATCTGTTTTTGTTTTTTTAAGTTTTTTAAATTTGGCTTCAGGTAACATTATCCTGATCTCAGTGAGCATGTGTAATCTCCAGCAGAGATATTACAGCTGATGTACAATTAACACAATAGAGATGTTGCCGTGCAGGAGAAGCATACCTGAGCCCAACACAACCAGGGGGCCTTCAGATCTCTTCAGGGGGGGGGGACTCAGTTATTCTCTATATCAGCCTTATTGATCAGGAAAAGCTTTGAAGCTGATTCTACACACACACACCTTATAAGTGCACCTATCCTTTCAGATTTTTGTTTTTCTCCTTTATTAATTGAACTCCTCAGCTGGTTTTATGCTTATCCCCGCTGAAGCGCTGACATTTCCCATCTTGTTTACATTATACAGTCCTCACCCTCTCCATTACGGGCTGATCTCATCAGTAATCCTGGAGCTACGCTGCAGCAAATGCACTCTCCTTCCTCCAGCTGCCATGATCGCTCCTGAGCAAGGGTTCTGCAGTCCAGGAATGGAGATAATAGGGAGATGGGATTTATGGCTGTCAATATCAGCTGACTGGTGTTGCTGTAACAGCAGCATCTGCACAGAGCCGGCTGCTGCTGCATCATTAGCCCACAGAGTCGTTTCACCAGCAGAGAAACCGCACTGCTAAGGATAATAGTCTGGCAGCCGTAATGGCCGTGCAGTGAAGGTGACTGCAGTTCATGCGGGCTGAGTAGCCTCACTGATGTAATGTCTGTTTTATGAAGTTGCTCCCATACTTGGGCAGCCACACACATTTATCCTGAGTCGGGGACTCTAGCAACTGAGCTGTTATTATCAGCAGCACAAACGGCCTCCCATTAGGTGTTTTCTTCCCCTGAAGACTTGTTTTGACTGCCAAATAGGTCATATTATTTTCTAGAGTATATCCAGCTTCCTCTCTGGCAGCAAAAATAAATCAACACTGAGGTTGGAACCAGAGGAGTAGCTAGGGGTTTTTAGCACCCGGAGACAGACAGTTTTTGTGCTCCCTTCTGCACAAAAATGGGCGTGGCCGCACATCAGAATGTGGTTGTTGTAATGAGTGGAGTCAAATGTACAAATGTTGTTAAGATAGCCAGATGTGCTCCCTTATAGATAGCCAGATGTACCCTCCCATAGATAGCCAGATGTCAGGGGTGTAACTAGAAATGACTGCCCCCCCCCCCGCAAAACTTTGGATGGGGGCCCTTGTATGATTCCATATCAGTGACTGAACAGATGCAGTCATTAGAACAATTGCGCAGAGAGCAGAAGGTTTTTTTTTCTCCTTGCCCTTAGTTTTCAGTCTCTCAGGACGGGGCCACCTGTGGCTTCTGGGCCCCCCTGCGGCTGCATCCCTTGCAGGGTATATTATTACGCCTCTGCCAGATGTGCCCCTCTTGTTCTGCTGCTGTTGACGCTTCTGCCCACCTCTGCCCAGGGAGAGAGAGAGATGCAGGGGCACTTCGGGCAGCCAGTGAGCCTCCTCTCATGCACGTGGGATATATGCCCCCCCCCCCAGCTATGCCTCTGAGACTAGGTCCTGAATATAGGGGGTTCCACTGGGTCTCTTCTCCAGCGGCTGATCATTGGTGGATATAAGCATTAAGGCGGGTTCAGTCTACGTTCACATTGGTGCATTGGAGTGCAGCATAATGGCTGCTCTGTAACACGGCTTTTTACACTGCGATACACCACCTATGCAGCATTCACAGTGCACCCGATGCAGTGCAGTTTAACTGCACGCAGCATTCCAGTACATTATCGCAAAACGTGCATGTTGTGACAGTGAAGCATACTTTTCATTAACTCTATGCTTCACTGTATGCGATGCAATGCATGGCTAACGTGTGGTGCGATGTTCCCATTCCGTTGGGTTGTGTTCCTGCTTCCTGCAGAGAAGGTAGTGCAATGCCCAACTGTGAACATAACCTCAAACTTGTCCTTACGAGAAAAGCATGCAATTCTTTTCATGCATGTTTTTCTGCCTGTGCAGTTTTTATATTTTTTGCACAAAGTTTTGTGTGCAATTTTGTAATTTTTAAATGCATTCATATGCAAAAAAAAGTGCAATTTACATTTTTTATGAATACTAATGAAGCAAATTTACATGCACAAAATATACCTAATTAACTTCCAAATCGCATGAGTTTTCCATGTAAAATTTCATTTTTCAGTGATTTGTGTTTCTACCCATTTGCATTGAAACACAAATTGCACATTGCACACAAAAAAAGCAGAGCTGCCACTAGATTTTTTAAATGCAAAAAAAAACTCAAACACAAATTTGAAAGTGATTGCAAATAGAATGTGGTATTATTTAAATACATTTTCCCAAACAGGTTTGGAAAATCTCAATTCAGGCTCAGTTATTAATAAGTGTGAACCCTGCCTTACAGGTAACCTTAAGTCATAAAAAAATGAGTTTTACTCACCTGGGGCTTTCCTCAGCCCCCTGCAGCTGATCGGTGCCCTCGCCGTGTCCCTCCGATTTTCCTGTCCCCGCGGCTACTTCCGGTTTTGCCGTCACCGTCCGTCAGGCTGGGAAAGCAAGTGATTCTTCGCATTCCCAGCCACAATATCTCCCCCTATGCTGCTATTGCGGCCTTCCTTGGCACAATAGCAGTATAGGGGGCGATATTGTGGCTGGGAACTCGCGTTCCCAGCCTGTCTGGTCCTGATGGCGAAACTGGAAGTAGCCGGCGGTGGGGACGGGAGGATCGGAGAGACACGACGAGGGCACCGATCGGCTGCAGGGGGCTAAGGGAAGCCCCAGGTGAGTAAAACTCATTTTTTTTTCTTAAGTGTCACTTTAATGACTATTACTATGTATAAGCAGACAGAGGTGCCAAAAGGATAAAATATTCTAAAATGTTTAAAATGAGAGGAGGCAGAGGTGGACTTACCTCCTCCAAGGAGACACACGAGTGTTGTGTATATTCAAAACACCAAAAATATATTTATATACTCCAGAAAGTGCAAGTGCAATGCGTTTCACAGGCAATCATCTCCCGCTTCATCAGGCAATAGAAACTAAGCATAAAACTGTAGGACAGAAAAGGCTTGCTCAGTGAGACACTTAGAGTTTGACATAGTACATAATATGAGCATACAAAAACCTTTTCAAAATATAACATCAGATATTCAACATTGTCTATAGGGGGAAATAGGAGGGGGGGGGGGCAAGGGGAGGCAGGAAAGGCAGTGGGAGAAAATGTTTATATATATATATATATATATATATATATATATATATATATATATATATATATATATATATATATATCAGAATGCAGTGATATGTGCATGCATAAAGTGGAAAGCATAATGATGGGCATACATAGGTAAAATAGGGCCAAGATTGGTGAAAGGTACATAAGTAATAAACAGCAAAATTACAAGATAGAAGTGATTCAAAAGGTCTTACCTCAAATAAGTCTGGTGCAAAGCTCAGCGCCTCTGTAACTGGTATTCCCAGAGAGTGCTTATGTATACAGCTAATAGGACTAATTAAGAGCCAATTAACCAACAGTGGGTCTCCTCAGCAGAGATGTGAGTAACAAGTGCCCAAAGTGGGCCGTCTTAACATGGGTCGCACATGAATGATGTCATGGACGTGTGTTAACATCCCGGAAGTAGTGAAGGCAATTTTTAGTGAGGGCAAGATGCTCTTAGTGGGAAAACCAAAAAAGATTTTTTTTTCCTTGCAGAATGCAGGGATATGCATATGCATAAAGTGGGAAGCATACTAACATGCAATTATACTCTAGAGGTGGTAATTTAACAAAAAATAAAATATATATTTCCGGATGCAGTAATATGCGCATGCATAAAATAGGAAGCATACTGAGGCGTAATAAGACTCTAGAGGTGGTAATTTAGCAATAAGGATGGCCTTATATTGTAAACTCATTGTATAATAAATGGGTTGGATAAAAAGTACGTGTGTGATAGGGTAGACGCGGGCTAGCCATTTGTAGAATTGCAAAGTATGGTAAAATGTATACATATAAACATAATTATAAAAATAAAACATAATAAATAAATAAAACTATCTGTAATAGTTATAGTGAATTAAAAGTATTTGCACAGAAAATAGCATAAATAAATAAATAAATAAATACAGACAATGCAGAGATTAGGATAAGAATATTACAAATTAATAAAAGGCAATGACTAAAAGAGAGGACCAAATAAAAAGTATATATTGCAGTAGGAGGTGTAATCTTAATACATTTTCTCCTGTTGCTCTGCTCATTGAGGCCACTTGGAGTCAATGATTTCAGGATCTGTATCCAGTACATCTCTCTGTTTTTGAGTAACTTCAAAGCCCCCAAATGTGCTGAGTTTATGAATTCAATGAAGGTGATCTAAAATAACTCCGGATTGTTGTCATGTGTGGTGTCAAAGCTTCGTGAAAGGCTGTGGGAGGGGATAGTTGTTTAGAACGTTCCTTTTGTGCTGGCCAACCCTACTGCGCACCAATTGTGTGGTGTGTCCCACATATTGCAGTTTTCAGGGGCAGGAAATGACATAAATGACGAATTTTGAGGAGCAGGTGATATGGTTCTTGATCTGGAATTGGTTTGAAGTGGTATTGAAAATTAAGGAAATGGTGAGGTTGATGAATCTGCATGCCTGGCATCTAGGTCTGCTACAGGGGTAGGAACCAGGGTTTGATGGGGTTGGTTTTAGATCGTGTGAATACCGTAAACGACTGGGAGCGAATATGTTTCTCAGGTTGGGGGCTGTCCTGAATGTAAGAGTAGAGACTGAAGGTAACAGGGGGCGGAGAAAAGGATCTTGCAGTAATACATCCCATCTATTTCAGAGTAGAGATGGCTCGAACCTCCGATTTTAGGTTTGCGAACCTCGAACGTGAACCTCTGCAAAAAGTTCTGTTTGCATGAACTTCCGCAAACCACAAAAGACTTCAATGGGGAGTAGAGATGGCCGTACCTCCGATTTTAGGTTTGCGAAAGTTTGGTTCGCGCGAACTTTCGTGAACCGCAATAGACGTCAATGGAGAGGTGAACTTGGAAATTTAGAAGAAATTATGCTGGCTAGAAAAATTATGGAAAAGATGTTTCAACCTGGACGGAGACATGGTTGAGTGGGATACACGTCAAAAGTCTCAATAAAATACCTAGATTTGACGCAAACCACTGTTTTAAGCTCAGAAATCACATTGAATGTTGAATTGCAGGCCTAATCTGCTTTACAACATCTTGCATGTGTATACATCTATCAGGAAGTAAAATTCCTCCTCCCTTCTTCTCGAGGAGGATCTTGTCTTCCAGGGATGTGTAGGATGTCAAAAGCATGCTCACATACATTGGCCAGGAATCAAACCCAGGTCAACTACTTGGAGGGCAGCGTTGCTCACCACTATACCACCAACACTACAGGCTGAAGTCAGCCTAGCTGGCCTGGGAAGGATGAAAAGCTAGGTGGCCATGCAACCGTTCCTGCTAACCTAAAGCTTACTTGTGTCTTACAACACATTGGCTTAAGACTTTACCAAATCCAATGCTCCAATATGGGGAAGCTTCTCTGTTTGCTGTTTTTTTGTTGTTTTTTTTAAGTGTGGTGTCACAGTTCACTCATCTCTTCAACTACAAGAAAGGCCCAGGAGTAGTCTTAGCTACCATAATATTTATGTTACGGCAGGGTCCTTATTACACTTTCTCTTACAGGGCTATGGGAACCATTTTGCCCATGCGATAAAGCGAGGTGCAAAAATGAAATCATGCCTAGTAGAGGTTGGTTCCAATCCATCAACCTTGGGGTTATGGGCCCAGCACAATTTCACTGCGCCACTGTGCAGTCTGCTGACATTTGTATACAATCTTCAATTTTAAGAAGGGTACATTAGTTGAAATAGTTACACTACAATCTATGTTACAGCAAGGCCCTAATGACACTTTCTCTTAAGGGGCTATGGCTGCCATAGCCCCTTAAGAGAAAGTTTAATTTGGGCCTTGCTCTAACATAGATTGTAGTGTAACTATTTCAACTAATGTACCCTTCTTAAACTTGAAAATTATTATTATTATTATTATTATTATTGATTTATAAAGCGCCAACATATTCTGTGGCGCTGTACAAAGTAAGAAACAAACATGGGGTACATAATAATACAGACAATGGTGTACACCAATATACAAGATACATAATTAGTGACAAAATACAAAGAATGATACAAAATACAAATTATAGAATTGGTAATGACAGTGATAAAATTAACATGATGAATAAAATGTATAATGGTTACCAAGACACAAAAGGGGGAGAGAGCCCTGCCCTTGCGAGCTTACAATCTAAAGGGAATGGGGGGAAACAAGAGGAGGGGTAGTATGCAGCAAATATATAGAGGCTTTGTGTTTTAGGATACCTAGTAGGAGTGCAATTTGGTCTTAGTACAAAGGGAAGTGGCCTAAGGTAGAGCATATGCTTGTCGGAACAAGTGTGTTTTTAGAGAGCGTTTAAAGGTAGCAAAGGTTGGCGAGTGACGGATGTGTTGTGGGAGGGCATTCCAGAGGAGGGGTGAAGCGCGTGCGAAGTCTTGTAAACGTGAATGTGAGGAGTTGATTCTAGAGGAGGACAACAGAAGATCATGTGCCGATCTGAGATTGCGATTGGGTTTGTATCTGGAGATTAATGAGGATATGTACCGGGGGGAGAGATCGTGGAGAGCTTTGTAGGTTAGGGTTAGGAGTTTGAACTGAATCCTCTGGTTAATTGGCAGCCAGTGAAGAGCTTGACAAAGAGGGTCGGCAGAGGAAGATCGAGAAGAGAGATGAATGAGACGAGCAGCTGAGTCCAGTACTGACTGGAGCGGGGCCAGTTTGTTAGACGGTAGTCCACAAAGTAGTACGTTGCAGTAGTCCAGACGAGAAATTATGAGAGCATGTATTAACATTTTAGTTGTGTCTTGAGTGAGAAAGGGACGGATGCGAGATATGTTTTTGAGTTGGAGATGGCAGGAGCTGGTTATGGAGTGAACATGAGGAATAAAAGAGAGAGATGAATCGAATATCACCCCCAAGCACCGAGCTTTGGGAACTGAAGTTATGGGAGTGTTATTAACATTTATTGTTACTTCAGGCAGGGAGGTGGACAGAGACGGTGGAAAAATTATTAGTTCCGTTTTACTCATGTTAAGTTTTAGGAAGCGAGAGGACATGAAGGAGGATATAGCAGACAAGCAGTCAGGAACACGTTTAAGGAGGGAGTTAAGGTCTGGGGCAGAGAGGTACAGTTGTGTATCGTCTGCATAGAGGTGGTATTGAAACCCGAATGAGTTGATTAAATCACCAAGACCATGCATGTAGATGGAAAAGAGGAGGGGACCAAGGACAGAGCCTTGGGGAACCCCGACAGACAAAGCATGAGGAGAAGAGATCTGATCTGAGTAGGAGACTGTGAAGGACCTTCCAGAGAGGTAGGAAGATAACCATGTGAGAGCAAGGCCCTTTATTCCGACATTTGAAAGTATTTGTAGGAGTAAGGTGTGGTCGACAGTATCAAATGCTGATGACAGGTCAAGAAGGATGAGTATGGAAAATTGACCTTTGGATTTGGCTGTAAGAAGGTCATTGGCCACTTTGGTAAGGGCTGTTTCCGTGGAGTGGTTAGAGCGAAAGCCAGACTGGAACTGATCAAGTAGGGAGTTAGCAGATAAATAATGGCTTAATTCTGCATGTATATGGCGTTCAAGTAGTTTGGATGCAAATGGGAGAAGTGACACTGGGCGGTAGTTGGCAAGTGTGGTAGGATCTAGAGAGGGTTTTTTAAGTAGTGGTGTCACAACAGCTTTTTTGAGTGGGGACGGAAAGATGCCAGTAGAGAGGGAGAGGTTAAATAGCGTTGTTAGTGCAGGCAAGAGAGATGAGGATAGCTGCGGAATGAAATGGGAGGGAATAGGATCCAAAGAACAGGTGGTTAGATTAGCTTTGGCAATTTTAGAGGAAAGAGAGTGTTCAGAGAGTGGAGAGAAGGCAGTTAGAGAACAGTCAATGAGAGGTGTGGAGGTGGGATTTGAGGGCCGCATGGAGAATTCACTTCTGATTTTGTCAATTTTATCAGTGAAGCATGTTGCAAATTCTTCAGCTGATAAGCAAGATGAAGGAGGAGGAGGAGGGGGATGGAGAATGGAGTTGAAGGTGCTGAACAAGCGTTTTGGATTGTGTAAATGGGCGGATATTAGGGAAGAAAAATAGGACTTTTTTGCCACAGAGAGTGTGTTTCTGAAGTTGTTCAAGGCAATTTTATATAAGATGAAGTCCTCACTTGTGTTACTTTTCCTCCAGCGCCGTTCAGCTGCTCTAGAGCATCTTTTTAACTGTTTAGTGGTTTTGGTCATCCAGGGTTGGCGACAGACATGGTGAGGGCGGGCCTTGACGAGGGGGGTGAAGTCATCCATGACTTTTGTAATGGAGCTGTTGTAGTGTATAGCAGCCGAGTCTGGGTCAGTGAAGGATTGTTTGAGGAGAGGTGCCAGGGCATCAGAGACAGTTTGAATGTCAAGATTGCGATAGTTTCTTCGAGTATGTGAGCGTGCTTGTGCCAGGGTGGTAGGAAAAGAGGAGGAGAGAGAGAAGCTAAGTAGGTTATGGTCAGAGAGTGGTAGTGGATCATTAGTAAAGTCAGTGACAGAGCAGAGACGAGTGAATACAAGGTCAAGCGTATGGCCAACAGTGTGGGTTGAGGTAGAGGACCACTGAGACAAGCCATAGGAGGAAGTGAGTGATAGAAGTTTTTTGGAGACAGTGTTATTGGTGTCAATAGGAATGTTAAAATCACCCATGATGATGGTAGGGATGTCAGAGGAGAGGAACTGGAGAAGCCAGGCAGAGAAATGATCCAAGAAAACAGAAGCAGGGCCTGGAGGGCGGTAAATAACTGCAATTTGGAGGTTCAAGGGAGAGTATAGTCGGACTGCATGGACTTCAAAGGATGGCAGGGAGAGAGAGGGAATAGGAGTAAGAGGCTTGAAGGAGCATTTGTCTGAGAGGAGAATGCCCACACCACCACCATGCTTATTCCCACCTCTAGGAGTGTGGCTAAAGTGGAAACCTCCATAGGAGAGGGCGGCAGGTGAGACTGTGTCAGAAGGGGTCAGCCAGGTTTCAGTGATCCCAAAGAATGTGAAAGCATTGGAAATGAAAAGATCATGGATGAAGGGCAGTTTGTTGCAGACTGAGCGGGCATTCCAGAGGGCAGCCGAGATCGGAGGGGGTGTAGGGGGAAGGAGTGGAATATTAATAAGGTTACAGTAAGAGGGAGGGAAATTTGATTTATTGCAAACAGTGTGATTAGCAGGGGGGAGTGGGGGTCCAGGGTTAGGTGAAATGTCCCCAGCAACAAGGAGGAGGAGTAGGCAGATATAGCGGAGCAGCAGTTGTGGTGTAGACTTATATTTAGACTTGGTGTGACATGGAAGGTGAGGTTGTAAGTACAAGAAAATCTCATGAGAGGCGAGCTGTGGAGTGGATAGGAGGGATGGTGAAATGTACAGCATATTGCTGACAGCGGGGGGATGTAGTGTGTGGAGAGATTTGAGGATGGCTGGGGAGAGCAGGCAGATAGTAAACACTAGGTTAAACATTTTTGCAACTAACCAGAGAAGCAGAGTTTTCTGTCAGTTCCTTCTGTTCCCTTCTGGTTCAATTTCTGGTCTAATTTTGGTCGTTGTATTTTCTTTACACTTAGAGTTACAGATGCTCAAAACTGACCAGTGGTCAAAATTGACCTCCTATGCTAGCTATATGCAAACAGGCTGCCAGCATCTTAATTAGCAGACTGAATGCAGGTGAGATGGTGAAGTGTTTGAATGGGAGTCTCAGTCTTGTAGGCTGGGATTTAAAGGAGACTCTGTATGGGGCTGGACAGAAATTTAACTCACAGATCAAACACAGCATAGAACACTGCATAAACAGCTGGCAAGGCAATAAATTATATGTTAATTTAAGGCCAAGACCTAGATAAGGCCAAAAGCTGGGAACTAGTGGAATGGAACCAAAGATCAGAGGTTGACACAAATTTAAAACCAAGAATGTCCATAGTCAGATAGTCAGATAGCAGATAGCAATTGTATACAAATGTAAGCAGACTGCAGAGTGGCGCAGTGGAATTGTGCTGGGCCCATAACCCAGAGGTTGATGGATTGAAACCGTCCTCTGTTAGGTGTACTTTATTTGTTACACCTTGCTTTACCACATGGGCCAATCAGCGGCCATAGCCTCTTAAGAGAAAGTGTCATTAGGGCCTTGCTGTAACATAGATTGTAGTGTAACTATTTTAACTAATGTACCCTTCTTAAACTTGAAGATTGTATATACATGTAAGCAGACTGCAGAGTGGCGCAGCAGAAGTGTGCTGGGTCCATAACCCAGAGGTTGATGGATCGAAACCATCCTCTGCTAGGTGTACTTTATTTTTTACACCTTGCTTTACCACATGGGCCAAACGGCGGCCATAGCCTATTAAGAGAAAGTGTAATTAGGGCCTTGCTGTAACATAGACTGTAGTGTAACTATTTCAACTTATGTACCCTTCTTAAACTTAAAGATTGTATACAAATGTAAGCAGACTGCAGAGTGGTGCAGCGGAAGTGTGCTGGGCCCATAACCCAGAGGTTGATGGATCGAAAACATCCTCTGCTAGGCATGATTTATTTTTTGCACCTCTCTTTATCGCATGGGCAAAACGGTTTCCATAGCCCTGTAAGAGAAAGTGTAATAAGGGCCCTGCCGTAACAGATATTACGGTAGCTAAGACTACTCCTGGGCCTTTCTTGTAGTTGAAGAGATGAGGGAACTGTTTTTACTGAGGTTGGAGGAGTTCAAAGGGTCATCAGTGTGAAGTTTGTGTAGGTCGTCTATACCGTCTTATACCAGGGCATAGAAAGTGTCTATGAAACTTCCTTTGGATGCTGTGGGGTAGAAACGAGACCTACCCTTCAATTGGGTAGTAATATATTTTTCTGTTAGGATTTCGGCTGGTTAGACTGTGCAGGTGGGAATGGAATCATCAGCTGTGATAATTAGAGAGGTGGAGTTGACTGGTGGTGCCTGTTTGGTGTTCTTCTTAATGGCAAAATGGCATTTAAGGGTAAGTTTTTTGATGTAGGAGTTTAAATCAGTAAATCATTCAGATAGTTTTGAAGAGTTTATGGGACAAAATGATACTATGTATCCTTTTTATTATGGTGATTATTGAGGATAGTCAGTAAGCTAATTTTATGCATATTTTTCTAGTTTTGAAAATGGACCAGACAATAGCAGTAGTTGTAAGGTTCCCTCTCCCATAGCTTATTAACCCTACTCTTCCCGTCCAGGATAGTATTTGCCTCGAAGGCGGAGCCAGCCAGGATGCCGCTCTGCTCTGCCCACCGAGAAATATCAGCCAACATAGTTCTTAACAGTAGCATAACTATATCCTCTATTAGGCGATAGGAGCCCACTTCTTTTCCCCCTTCGGCAGAGAAGCTCAGTGGGTCAGTGTAATATTTACCTGTTCCAGCTCTGCATCATGTCTCTTTTGTTCTTCATGACAGCTGCACACTGTATGCAGGGCAGTTTCTAGGCTAAAATGCGCCCAGGGTGAGGGTATAAAAATTGCCCCTTCCCCCATACCCCCCCCCACCCCACCCCCGCGGAGCCAGGTTTAGGTGCCTGCAGCATAGGTTAGCTAGGTCTAGTTGCACTCAGTATAGGTTGCCAGCTATATGTCCCCCCCCCCTGTATAGGTAGCCAGGCATAGGGGCCCCAGTATAGTTGCTCCCAGTATAGTGTTGGGCGAACACCTAGATGTTCGGGTTCGCGAACGTTCGCCGAACATCGCCGCGATGTTCGGGTGTTCGCGCCGAACTCCGAACATAATGGAAGTCAATGGGGACCCGAACTTTTGTGGTTTTTAAAGCTTCCTTACATGCTACATACCCCAAATTTGCAGGGTATGTGCACCTTGGGAGTGGGTACAAGAGGAAAAAAATATTTGAAAAAGAGCTTATAGTTTTTGAGAAAATTAATTGTAAAGTTTCAAAGGAAAAACTGTCTTTTAAATGTGGAAAATGTCATGTTTCTTTGCACAGGTAACATGCTTTTTGTCGCCATGCAGTCATACATGTAATACAGAGTAGAGGTTCCAGGAAAAGGGACCGGTAACGCTAACCCAGCACCAGCAGCAGCACACGTGATGGAACAGGGGGAGGAGACGCAGGAGGAGAAGGCCACGCTTTGTGAGACACAACAACCCAGGCCTTGCATGAGGACAAGAAGCGTGCGGATAGCATGCTTTTTACCGCCATGCAGTCATAAATGTAATAAAGATAAGTGGTTCAATAAACAGGGACCACGCGGCAACACTAACCCAGCAGCAGCAGACGTGATGGAGCAGGAGGAGGCGCAGGAGGAGAAGGCCACGCTTTGTGAGACACAACAACCCAGGCCTTGCATGAGGACAAGAAGCGTGCGGATAGCATGCTTTTTACCGCCATGCAGTCATAAATGTAATAAAGATAAGAGGTTTCATAAACAGGGACCGTCACCGGCAACGCTAACCCAGCAGCAGCAGCAGCAGACGTGATGGAACAGGAGGAGGCGCAGGAGGAGAAGGCCACGCTTTTTGAGACACAACAACACAGGCCTTGCATGAGGACAAGAAGCATGCGGATAGCATGCTTTGTACCGCCATGCAGTCATAAATGTAATAAAGATAAGAGGTTCCATAAACAGGGACCGGCAACGCTAAACCATCCCAGATGTTCATTGGTCATGTTACTTTGTTGGGGTCCTGGAGTGTTGCGTAGTCGTATCCAATCCAGGATTGATTCATTTTAATTTGAGTCAGACGGTCTGCATTTTCTGTGGAGAGGCGGATACGCCGATCTGTGACGATGCCTCCGGCAGCACTGAAACAGCGATTCCGACATAACGCTGGCTGCCGGGCAAGCCAGCACCTCTATTGCGTACATTGCCAGTTCGTGCCAGGTGTCTAGCTTCATGCCCGGTTTCAGGTCCAGCGGTGCCAGCCACAAATCCGTCTGTTCCTTTATTCCCCTCCAAATTTCCTCCCCTGTGTGCTGCTTATCCCCAAGGCAGATCAGCTTCAGCAACGCTTGCTGACGCATGCCAACAGCTGTGCTGCCCTGCTTCCACGATCCTACTGCTGCTGGTGCTGGGTTAGCGTTTCCGGGTGAGGTACAGCTTTGAGATGCGTTGGAGGAGAAGGAGTCAGAGAGGTAGGTGCTGCTGTTGTTATCCAGTGGGAGGGACGGCGGTGCAGCTGTTTGCGGCGTGGGCAACACCCGCGCCGTAGCAGGTGAGGAATCGTTGCCAGGCTCCACAAGGTTCACCCAGTGCGCGGTAAGGGAGATGTATCGACCCTGGCCGAACGCACTCGTCCAGGTGTCAGTGGTGAGGTGAACCTTGCAGGCAACGGCATTCTTCAAGCTTCGGGTTATTTTGCTGACCACGTGCTCATGCAACTCAGGCACTGCAGAGCGCGCAAAGTGGTAGCGGCTGGGAACCACGTAACGTGGGATGGCCACTGACATCATGCCCTTGAAGCTGTTTGTCTCCACCACTCGATATGGCAGCATTTCGCAGGCCAGAAGCTTGGCTATGCTGGCTGTTACTGCCACGGCCCGGGGGTCATTTGCTGGCAATTTCCTCTTGTGCTCAAACATCTCCGAGACAGACAACTGAACCGTAGGGCTGCACACCGAAGGGCTGTTGGTTGTTGTGTTTGATGAACACGGGGAGACCTCAAAAGCACTACTCCGGAAAGTGACAGTGTCAGCGTCGTCTGATGTTTGTGAATGTTGTGAACCACGCAATGGCTGGGCTACTGCTGCTGCTGAGGCGGGTCTGGTGGTGAGTCTGGTGAACCCAAGGGAGGCAGTGTTGCTGGTGGTACCCTGTCCTGCCGCGTTTGCCCACAGAGTGGGATGTTTGGATAGCATGTGGCGGCTCATGCTGGTGGTGGATAGGTTGTTAATACTTTTCCCCCTGCTCAGGTGGGTCTTGCACACCTTGCAAATCGCCATGGTAACATCCTCAGTGCAGTCTTCAAAGAAAGCCCAGAATTTGGAGCACCTGCCTTGCTGGCGATTTCTGTTTGCGCCTCTTTTGCCTCTCACTTGAACTTCCACGCTTGTGGTGCCTGAAATTGCGCGCCGCCTACCTTGTGGCACAAGGCGAACTCGTGCAGCAGTGGGTTCTTCAACAGACTCATCTGTGCTGCTGCTACGACGGCGATGTTCTCGTTCACAAACAAAATCTGGGTCTATGTCCACATTGTCCATACCCTCCTCTTCCATCTCCTCAAACTCGTCATATGTCATTGTGGGGGGCCGCCGCCGTGGAGTAGAGCTCCCCAGAACAACCTCTGCGCAGCTCACTCCAACGTCGTCTGGTTATCTGGCAGTTGTGTGCGTGGTGTCGCTGCCGGTTGTGTCAGCTTTGTCCCCACTGGATCCTTGTAACTGGCTGAGGACTCGGACCTCGTGCGTGATGTGCTGGTGCTGCTTAACCCACTGCTGGACGCTTGAGAGGTCATCCAAGTAATTATCTGGTCCTGTTCTTTTGGATCTGTGAGGGTGGTTGTCCTGGACAACATGGGCGGTATTGAGTGGGTTTTCTTCGGTGCTCCCCTGTGGCCTGTACGTGAACCGTCAGGGGAAACACCTCTTCCCTTGCCCCTCCCTCTTTCACCGGATTTCTTCCTCATTTCACTTATCCTTAAAGTACACGCTGACTGGCAGCAGTACAGTGGCAGTACAGAAATGCTATACAGTGGTGGGTGAGCGGTGTACCACTATTGCCAGCAGCGACACAGAGCACAATGCTATACAGTGGCGGGTGAGCGGTGTACTACTGTTCCCAGCAGACACAGAGTGGCAGTAAACACAATGCTATATAGTGTGGCTGAGCGGTGTACACAGAGCGGCAGTAAACACAATGCTATATAGTCTGCTATATAGTCACCCCAAACGGGGTGATGTTCTGCAGAACCCGAACAGTGGCGAACACTGTTCGCCCAACACTACTGGGAACGCAGATTTTAGTACCTAAACACACGATACAACATGTTTTCCGGGGTCGGACTCTGAGGCACATACAGATGGTCCCAATCATCATCCTCATCATACAACTCTTCTCCTGAGTCTGACCCACCCACCACCTCTGCCACCCCAACATCCCCAGACACAGACCCCTCATCGTCCTCAACATTAACTTGGGATGCTGGCCTGAGCCAGACCTCCTCCTCCACATCAGGCCCCATCATCTCCTCAATGGCAGCCCTCATTAATCGCTCTGGCGACGGACCGATGGACACAACGTTCTCCTCCGGGGAGGGCTGCTGCTGACCACTGGCTGCTGGGGTGGATGTTATAGCTTGCGTGGGGCGTTGGCTGTTGCTGTTGTTGGGAGTGCTGCTCACAGCGGAGGTCTCTGAGGAACTCATGGTGAGCTCATATAGTGGTTGGCGGTGAGTGGAGTATTACTGATCCCAGCAATATACACACTGACTGGCAGAGTACGCAATGCTATATAGTGTGGCTGAGTGGTGTACACAGAGTGGCAGTAAACACAATGCTATATAGTCTGGCTGAGCGGTGTACACAGAGTGGCAGTACACACAATGCTATATAGTCTGGCTGAGCGGTGTACACAGAGTGGCAGTACACACAATGCTATATAGTCTGGCTGAGCGGTGTACACAGAGTGGCAGTAAACAATGCTATATAGTGTGGCTGAGCCGTGTACACAGAGTGGCAGTAAACAATGCTATATAGTCTGGCTGAGCGGTGTACACAGAGTGGCAGTAAACACAATGCTATATAGTCTGGCTGAGCGGTGTACACAGAGTGGCAGTAAACAATGCTATATAGTGTGGCTGAGCCGTGTACACAGAGTGGCAGTAAACAATGCTATATAGTCTGGCTGAACGGTGTACACAGAGTGGCAGTACACACAATGCTATATAGTGTGGCTGAGCGGTGTACACAGAGTGGCAGTAAACAATGCTATATAGTGTGGCTGAGCCGTGTACACAGAGTGGCAGTAAACACAATGCTATATAGTCTGGCTGAGCGGTGTACACAGAGTGGCAGTAAACAATGCTATATAGTCTGGCTGAGCGGTGTACACAGAGTGGCAGTAAACAATGCTATATAGTGTGGCTGAGCCGTGTACACAGAGTGGCAGTAAACAATGCTATATAGTCTGGCTGAGCGGTGTACACAGAGTGGCAGTACACACAATGCTATATAGTCTGGCTGAGCGGTGTACACAGAGTGGCAGTAAACAATGCTATATAGTGTGGCTGAGCGGTGTACACAGAGTGGCAGTAAACACAATGCTATATAGTCTGGCTGAGCGGTGTACACAGAGTGGCATTACACACAATGCTATATAGTCTGGCTGAGCGGAGTACACAGAGTGGCAGTACACACAATGCTATATAGTCTGGCTGAGCGGTGTACACAGAGTGGCAGTACACACAATGCTATATAGTCTGGCTGAGCCGTGTACACAGAGTGGCAGTACACACAATGCTATATAGTCTGGCTGAGCCGTGTACACAGAGTGGCAGTACACACAATGCTATATAGTCTGGCTGAGCCGTGTACACAGAGTGGCAGTACACACAATGCTATATAGTCTGGCTGAGCCGTGTACACAGAGTGGCAGTAAACACAATGCTATATAGTCTGGCTGAGCGGTGTACACAGAGTGGCAGTAAACACAATGCTATATATAGCGTGGCTGAGCGAGGTACACAGTGGCAGTACACACAATGCTATATAGTCTGGCTGAGCGGTGTACACAGAGTGGCAGTAAACAATGCTATATATAGTGTGGCTGAGCGAGGTACACAGTGGCAGTAAACAATGCTATATATAGTGTGGCTGAGCGAGCGGTGTACTACTGTTCCCAGCAGCGACACACAATGACTGGGGGGACCCTGGCTAGCATGGCTGGAGCGCGAACTACCCTGCCTGCCTACCCAAAGCTAAACCCACAGAGAAATGGCGGAGATATGACGTGGTTCGGGTATTTATTTACCCGAACCACGTGACCGTTCGGCCAATCAGAGCACGTTCGGGTCCGAACCACGTGACCCGTTCGGCCAATCACAGCGCTAGCCGAACGTTCGGGGAACGTTCGGCCATGCGCTCTTAGTTCGGCCATGCGGCCGAACGGTTTGGCCGAGCACCATCAGGTGTTTGGCCGAACTCGAACATCACCCGAACAGGGTGATGTTCTGCAGAACCCGAACAGTGGCGAACACTGTTCGCCCAACACTATCCCAGTATAGGTTACCCAGGTAGGTGCCTCCAGTATAAAGTACCAAAAAGTATGTGAAAAAGTACTGTCAACATTATATTGAGTATTTTTTTGCTTGCTGGTGTTTTAAAAGGCATTTTATTGATTAATTGATAATTTTGAAAAAATATCGCCTAGGACAAAACCAAGAAAAAAAAAGTGAATTGCATGTGGGCCTATGTCTCTATACTATCATAATGTATGACGTTTAGGACTGTACGCATTGGGCACCTCTTACTAAAAGTAGTAGTGTATTCAGTTATGATTAGTTTTAAGGTGCCCCTCCTCAGCTTACTACATAAAGCCATATATTGGGAGTTTGAAACTTTGGAACAACCATCTAAGTCATATTGCACCAAGGCCAACATACGATAAACTTTTTCTCTGAGTTTTCTCCTAGGTTAGATTTTTTAATTTGTCAATAAAATGCCTTCTAAAGCTCCAGCAAGAAAAACATGCTAAAAAATAATGAAAATAATATAAGAATAATAGTTGTTGTTGTTGATAATAATAATAATAATATTTATAGAGCATTGCATTGTGTAAGTCATTATAAAGGGAGAAAGTTTTGAATTAATGTGATATAATTTATTGGTCAACATTTGAAGAGTAAGCTTTCAATATATAGTAATATCCTCTTCGGAATTTCATCTTGTGTACTGTTAGTAATCTTAAAAGCATAATGTATTTGCATTTGGACTTCAGAAAGAGCCACATAGATTTTTTTTTCTAAAATAAATCAATGTCATTAGGATGTTTTAAATACAAATGGACATCAAAAAGGAACATGGAGCTTGTTTTCCTAATACAAATCAATGTCATTAAGACGTTGTAAAGTTTGAGAGAGTTATTCCCTAAACCTCCCCTCTTGGCATATCGACAGCCACCAGATCTAAAACAGCTGATTGTAAGAAACTTCTTGAACAGGCAAGTGCAGATTGCAGCATCTTCTTGCTTTCAGAGAAAGTGTAAGAGCGCATGAGATGTTTACATTACATTTTTTGAGTCATTAGTGATAATAAACTCGTTGGCTTTCATTGTAAAATTCACAATTACAAAATCCCAATGTGAACTCAGGCGATTGCAAAAACAATTTCACATGTAATTGTAATTATTTTCCTTAATTTTATAACTTTCTCATGCCTATAGATTTTAATCCATTTATGAAAAAAGCTCGTATGCAAAAATATGTTTTCATATGCCTCACAGACTTCAATGCATTAGTGTAAAAACTACACAAAATTAGGCAAAATCAAGAATACACACAAAATAGTAATTGATCCTTGGTGGCCCGAACCACCATTTAGGTCAATCAGGTTCTTTCTTTTTTTTTTGTTTTGTTTACAAGAGTGTGACCATTTCCAGCTTGAGTAGAGTAGTGGTCATACATCTCTACCTGCCTGCAGCAATTGGTTGTCCTTCTGCAAATCACCTTGTTGAGAATTATCTAATCACCACCCCTTCTCCTCCAACTACTGTGACATACTGCACCATTTGGGCTCCTGTTGTTTTTGTGTTTTTTCCTCGTAGGGTGTTTTCCATCACCTCCAATGGTTGCATATTAATTGGGAAATCCACAGTTGAACATTGCTATTTCAGGAAACCACATTGTTTTTGAACAAACCATTAGGAACTCAATCTTTCCCCCTGCCGCATTGGATTTTTTTTTTTTGGGGGGGGGGGGGATTTCAAATCAATAATATTTGTAACCCTTCTGTTAAGGGGGAACTCATTTTGTGTTTGGGGGAGTGATTGGTGGCTATTTATTTTATATTTGAAATTCAGTGCCACTGCCTTCACAGAACTTGGTGTGTGGATACCATACCTAGAGTAGACACACTATTTTAGGCATTTTTAATGTTCTGGAAAGAGATTCCTTAAAGAGGAACTGACATGAAAATCTTAAAATTTAAAACACATACAATTAAGAAGTTATTTTTTTCCAGAGTAAAATGAGCCATAAATTAATTTTCTCTTACGTTGCTGTCACTTACAGTTGGTAGTGGAAATCTGACATTACCGACAGGTTTTGGGCAAGTCCATCTCTCCATATGGGATTCTCAGCATGGCCTTTAGTCTCTATAAAGACATTACCTGAAAAAGATTTATACAAAGATGCTGGCCAGCCTCCCTGCTCGCTGCACACTTTTTTGGCAGTTGGACAGAGCAGCTGCCATTCACTAAGTGCTTTTAACAATAAAGAAAACCCCGAGAACCCCCTATAAGAAGATGGGCTAGTCCAAAATCTGTTGGTAATGTCAGATTTCTAATACTTACTGTAAGTGACAGCAAGATAGGAGAAAAGTAATTTATGGCTCATTTTACTTTGGAAAAACCTACTTCTTATTTGTATATGTTTACATGTATTTAAAATGTTAAGATTTTCATCAAAGAGTTCCTTTAACCACTTAAGGACCGGGTGATTTTCTTATGATCTGTGCTGGGTGGGCTCTCCAGCCCACAGCACAGATCACGTTGCAGGCAGGGCAATCAGACTTCCCCCCTTTTTTCCCCACTAGGGGGATGTCCTGCTGGGGGGGTCTGATTGCCGCCGACTGTTCGTGTTTTGCGGGGGAGCTCCTCAAAGCCCCCCTCCGCAGCGCTATTCCCCCCTCCCTCTCCTTTCCTCCCTCCCCTTTATAGACGGTACAGGACGGCGATCCATCCTGTACCACCTCTGATAGGCTTCAGCCTATCAGACGGCAGTGATCCCCGGCCAATCAGAGGCCGGGGATCGCCGATCTCCTTTACGGTGCTGCTGTGCCATGTGACGTAAACACCGGGGATTTCTTCCCCGGGTGTTTACATTTAGCCTGCGAGCCGTGATCGGAGGCTCGCAGGTTGTTCACGGAGACTGCCTCCGTGAACTGACATGGAACGAACAAGCGGCCGTTTCCATGGTAATACAGGAAAGACCAGCCGGCGGCTGGTCGTTAAGTGGTTAAAGGAAGATAATCTTCCCTCTCTTCTCTATCTCATACATAGCCTGGTTTATAATAAGCTGCATCCATGGCACCACTTTTCTTATGATTAAGATGATGTAATAAATTTAGGCATGATTAATCTGCAGAAACTCTCAAACAGAATTCACAGACAAGCACGTCCTAGATGTGATCAGGTGAATCATTTGTTAGCTGGTCATGACTTCATAACATGGAGCAGATGCAAGACAAGATCACATGAACATGAACAGCCACTTCCAAAACATACAAATCAATCACCTCCATGCTTATCCAGAAATTCTCCTTGATGAGACGTTCACTTGAGGGAATTGATCTCTTGCAATCACGACCGCACATTATCAGCGTGGACATCTGGCTGTCTTAAAACTCATCACGTAGATAAATGATATCACCATACGAAGGATGAATTATCAGCAGAAAGTTTCTACAATGACCTTTCTCTGCTCTCACTTATCCTACTTTATAGGTGTCTTAAGGCGATGTCCTCCATTCGGGTAATAACCGTACTCCAGCCTGATATAGGAGACACGTTTTTTGTTGCCTCTCCTTTACACTGGTGTCCATTAGCATCCTCAATGCTCAATAGCTCCTTGTACAAACACATACGTGGGGAGAGTGATGTTTAATTGAATCTGGATAAAACTGAAACATTGCAGGCTATTATGTAAGTTCTGCTATAAGGCAAGCCGTTTTATTTTGATAATAAAAATTAAAAGTCTTTTATTGGCTCATTAGCCCCCAGGCTTGAATATTTGTCTGGCACTTGAGACTTCCCACAAAACTCCCGCAAACGCTAATTGTAATTTGAATGTGCCGTGTGAGATTAAAATGCAAGGTGTCTATTGTTTTAATTGCAACATTTTCTCTAAATGGCCGAAGCTTCAGGTATTGTGTCTGAAAAGGAAAAAGAAAAAAAAAGTCCCTCTATGGAAATGAAGAATCTATTAGGTATGAGGGAGTGTTTGAGTATTCATGTCGGCGTCGGTTCATTGTATTCTGCCGAGATGTTGTCTTGGCTGAAGTGGGAGCCATTATCAAAAAGGCATTGTTATCTTCAAAGGATCTCGAGTCTCCAATTTGTATTTTTTTTTTTTTTGGTAACAAATGCCATCAATACACAGGCTGTTTTGTAAATGAAAGCTGTTTAAAATAGGATGGAACTCCATATTAACTAAAAAAAACCAAAAAAAAAAAAAAATCATTTAATAAGAAAATATTTAATTAACTTACATATTCTGTTTATTTTTTGTTGGGCACTTTTTTTAATTAGTTGTAGGAACAGGTAAAGGGGTACATCAGCTAACAGGAAGCCCCTTATTCAAGAGGTTTTTGCATATACCACTATAATTCCCTTGCTCCCAGGAGTATCCACCAGTTCGAAGTAGGGATCAGCAGTCCCTTGTACTTGATGCTTAACCACCTAACGACAGCCCCAGGACCGCCTAACGCCAATTGGCTTCAAGTCCTGGGGCTCCACTCCGTTATCAGTCTCCCAGTGGCAATCGCTCCTAGGAGACTCTCAGATGGCAAAACAGCTGTCTATTTACAATGTACAGCGCTGCGATCTAGGTCAGCGCTGTGACACAGCTGTCCCCCTGGGAGGCAGGAGAGTGATCAGCTCTCATAGGCTGATGTCTATGAGAGCCGATCGCGTTAATTAACTGGGAGGGGAGGGATACAAAAATAGAAAAAAAAATAGTAATAATTAAAAAATTAAACAAATATTTGTAAAAAAAAAAAAAACTCCAGGAGTGATCAGAGCCCACCAACAGAGGGGGAGGGGAATCACTTGTGTGTTGAGTTGTACAGCCCTGCAACAAGTCCTTAAAGCTGCAGTGGCCTAATTAGGGAAAAATAGCTTGGTCACTAGGGCGGTGTAAGCCCACGGTCCTCAAGTGGTTAAATATGTCAAATATGTTCTTAACCCATTGGCAGCTTCAAGCTATTTTTTTAGTTTGAAACTGCTGTGCCTTCTAAACCTCTGCTAGCAAATCTCATTTGGCTGAGCCAAACGAGCGGGCTGCAGAGAGCGATTATATTTACCTGTTCCGGACGGCTTCTTCTCTTTCTCCACCAGCGGCCCTGAACTTCCAGCAGGTCTTCTGAGGCCCAATCACATCTGATCACATGATAGGACATGTGATCGGGATCCAGGAGACGCAACCCGGTGGTAGAAGAGGGATGATGGAAGAGATAGAAGAGACTATTCCATCACCGCTCTTCCACCACCAGATGGCACTGTAGCACTGACATGGTCTTCTGGATTCCAATCACGTCATATCATGTGATCAGAACCAAGAAGACACATCAGGATTACATCACTGCTGCGATGCAGGAAGAAGCAGACAATCTTGCCGTCCGGACAAGTAACTATAAAAGCTCCCTGCCGCCCACTCTGCACACCCTGCTGAGCCTGCTAGGCTAAGGAAGGCAACAGGGGAAGAGCAATAGGGGTTGCAGAGGTAGCGACCGCATCAGGGCCCTTAGGACCAGAGGGGCCCCAAAGGGCCCTCCCTCAACTACAGAATTAGCTCTCTATTGGTCCTGTGCTCATAATAATCACTTCTATATTTACTTTGAATAGTGGTAATCATTAACAAGCTGCTCCCCATCCCCTTCTTGCACCTCTGACACTGTAATTGCCATTGACAGGTTTTGGTGCGCCGTATCAATTGTTATGTATAGAGTGCTTCGGGGACCCCATTGTAAAACTTGCATCGAGGCCCACAGCTCCTTAGCTACGCCACTAGAAGGCACACTTCCCCAGTGGCAAGAAATCAGTTGGCCCTGCAGCCAAATAAAGTAAAACTGAAGGGTTAAAGGGGATTTTCAGCCTAAACAAACATACTGTCATTAAGTTACATTAGTTATATTAATTAGAATAGATAGGTAGTATAATCTCTTACCCACCCCGTTTTAAAAGAACAGGCAAATGTTTGTGATTCATGGGGGCTGCCATCCTTGTCATGGGGGCAGCCATCTTTTTGGTTGAAAGGAGGTGACAGGGAGCAGGAGACACAGTTCCAACTATCCTGTGTCCTGATAAGCCCTCCCAGCTGCACACGCTAGGCTTCAAATGTCAAATTCAAAATGTAAAAAAAAAAAAATTGCACCAAAACAGCAGAACGAGAACAACAACATCAGAAATCCCATCATGCTTTGCACAGCATTAGGGGAAAAATGGCCAGGCAGTTTTTTTCTGTGCAGCTAAAAATGAGCCTTGTATAAGAGAAACAAAGTTCTGATGCTGTGAAACAGTTAAAGAAACACCAGGCCTTTTCAGTGCTGCTGAGTCAATTTTTAGTCTGGAGGTTCACTTTAATAACATAAGTGCTTGAATAAGATGTATTTTTATTACAATATACAAGTAAAATGAACATGCCAAAAAAAATTGATAAATAAAACACAATGCATTCCCCATAAGAAAATGAGCAAGCTCGATCCGTGAAATTTTTCAGCCACTGTGCTATAGATGTCATGCAAACAGATTTGACATCCTGAATGGATATCCTGGGGGCCCTACAGTCGACTGACCTTGTGTTACTTTTAGTTATTTATGTACATACTTATTGTCTTCAACGGAGATGGCATCTTAGAGCACCTGCCTCATTCACTCTTAATGGCCCTCCCAAGAATGAAAAATCAAGCCTGACTCCGCTCACAGGAATGCGATATAAGCCGGAACAAATATGAAATATATTCTACAGAGCAAGGCCAGCGAGCTGTGAATTCAGCACCCGCCCGATGGACAGCTCTAATGTATGAATAACAGGTGTGACAGCTGCAGTTTCAGCTCACAAACGGAACTGTCTGACAGCTGAAATTGTAAAGTACTCTTGCATAGAATATTAGCAAAACACCTAATAAAAGCACGTTTGTCTTGATTCAAATTTATTATACAATTAAATAATAGCAAGCTTCCTTAGAAAAACATATTTTTAGAGGATAAGACATGCTAAAAATACTTTGATAGAACAGGAGAGCATGTCTGGTTTAGCGATGTTTCCTTAGGGAAAAAATGAAAAGCAGAAAACTAACAAATAAATCATCTTTAAAAAAAATCAGCGGAAATAGCTTCAGCGGAGAAAAAAAGAAAAACTTACAGTTACTGAATTATGAACCAGAAGTACTGACTTGAAGTATCCCTAAAAGATTTACTTAAAGAGGAACTCCAGCCTAAACAAACATACTGTCATTAAGTTACATTAGTTATGTTAATTAAAATAGATAGGTAATATAATCTCTTACCCACCCTGTTTTAAAAGAACAGGCAAATGTTTGATTTCATGATGGCAGCCATCTTTTTCGTTGAAATGAGGTGACGGGGAGCAAGAGGCACAGTTCCAACTGTCCTGTATCCTGAGCACCTCTCCCAGTTGGTAGGCAACGTGAATAACAACATAGGAAATCCCATCATGCTCTGCACAGCATCAGGGAAAAAAAGCCCGGGCTTTTTTTCTTTGATGGGTGGAGCTTAGTAAAAATGCAGCTAAAAATGATACTTTGGTAAGAAAAACAAAGTTCTGATGCTGCAAAACTGTTAAAGAAACACCAAGCCTTTTCAGTTCTGCTTAGTAGATTTTTAGTCTGGAGGTTCACTTTAACCACTTGAGGACCGCAGTGTTAAACCTCTCTACAGACCAGGCACTTTTTCAGGAAATAGGCTACTGCAGCTTTAAGCCCTTGCTACAGGGGTGCGCAACTCAGCACACATGTGACCCCCCCCCCCCCCCCCCTCTTTTATCCCCACCAACAGAGCTTTCTGTTAGTGGGGTTTGATCCCGGCCATGATGTTTATTTATTTATTTATTGAATAAATATTTTTTCAGTTATTTTACAAACATATTTCTTTATTTATTTAATATTTTTCCCAAACACCCTCCTCCCACAACCAGACAATAAGCGGCGATCGGCTGTTATAGGCTTCAGCCTAAGACCGCCTAACGCGATCGGCATTAGGCGGTCCTGGGCTGCCGCCACGTTCATGCCGATTGGCGTAGTGCGGTCATTTAGTGGTTAATGTATGTGTTTATTATATTTATTGCAAAGGCATAGCAATAGCCATAGCAGCCATAGCAACTGCTATGGGGCCCTGGAGCATAGGGGGTCCAGGTGGTACTTGATGTGTTCCCTATTAACCTTTTCTTATTTCTTCACACTCTGTCTTTGTCTCCTAGCCAAGGACTTTACAGTAATGTACATTGCATGGGAATGTATTATCCAATCTACTCATATCCATAGGGTGGGGGCAGGTGGCATTGCTCAAGAGTTCTTAGTTCTGATGACCCCATGAAAATGTTGCTATGGGGCCTCATAATTTCAAGCTATGCCACTGATTTATTGTGATAAATTTATAATAATTTCCAAATGTCTGCTGTATGTGTATGTGTCTGTCCACTCCGGAGACACCCCCTCCTGCCCTGCTGTGATTGGCTACCACGATTGGGCACGGTGCTGATTGTATGGTGCAGGGATGGTGTGCCTGAGCACCATAGGATGGCATGTGTGGTGTCCAGAGAGATGGCATGCGCATTTCTGCCCCAAGCAGCACAGCGCACACTACCAGCTAGTATCCATAAAAAAAATATTATATGTCAAGTTGATTATGATGGCTCTAACAGAAAGATACAGAACAATTCCTAAAATACAAAATTACAATTATAAGATGATATTGAGAATTACATTTCTGACTTGGATAATTGGCTTGATTGGTGTTAGTCACCCTGTTTCTCTTCGGATACAAAATCATTAGCCTTAAAGCGGACCCAAACCAAACATTTTTTTAATTCAAAATATTTAGTTGCACCATTCTGACACATATAAAGATAAATAAACACTCCTTCAAGCCTATGAGCATTTCAGTGCATGCTTTTCACCCTTCTCTTTTCATAACTAGGGTTATACTGGGGGCAGCCATTAGCAATTCCTCCTTTGCTGGACACCACCTACTCCACCAGTCTGTCGGATTCTGTCCCGGCAATATGAAAGGAAGGGAGGGGTTCCTCCAATAAATGGAAAATATTTTATATTTGTCATCATGCAGCTGAAAAAAATGCTGCTATTTATTATTATAATTTAGAAAATAGATTGTAGTTCTGAAATCTTGTATGTTTAATTTGGGTCCACTTTAAGTATTAGTCTGGTGAGAACTCACAGCATATCCACAAGAACATAGGGGCAATCTGGGGCATAGAGCGGTGGTCTAAGCTTCAAACAGAGTTGATCAGTACAGACAGGGTCCCACCGTCTGGGACCACAACCTGAATGCTACACCATAGGGTGCAAAGTGGGTAGCACAACCCAGTGCCCTCACTCTCCAAGGAAACCACCTGAAACTACTACATAAATTAAACACAAACACAAGGAGAGGCAAATGCTCACACCAGGGCAGCACCTGGCTATTTAAATGAAGTGCAGGCTAAAACCAGTCAGCAAATTTAAAGGCATGGCAAGTGTGCCTGGACCAGAAGTATCAGATCTAGTAAGGGCTGAACCAATACACTGCCTCCTCTATCCTAAAAGGATACATATGTAATTGTCACCTTGCTTACTCTGATTTTAAAACAGCTGCTCCTGTTTTTTCTGCCTGAAAATGTAAGTGGGCTGGATCCCCACAAAAATGTTGCACATGTATTTATGTATTTAGTGTGTGTACACAATTAAAGCTTTTGATGATGATCTTGTGTTTAATCATGGGTCTACATGAAAAGGGCGCCGGTAAAAAAGGGCGCCTGGTGGAGCCCATATATATACCAACTTCGGCTACAAAAAAGGCGCCTGGTGTAGCCCATATAAACTTCGGCTACAAAAAAGACGCTTGGTGTAGCCCATATAAAAACTTCGGCTACAAAAAAACTCCGGGATGTGTTAATTACTATTCCCCCTCCAGGCCGCCATGGATAGTGGGGGAATGAAATAATTCGGCTTCAAGCGCTTGTAGCCCATATACAAACTTCGGCTAGAAAAAAACTCCGGGATATGTTAATTACTATTCCCCCTCCAGGCCGCCATGGATAGTGGGGTAATGAAATAATTCAGCTTACAGTGCTTGTAGCCCATATAAAAACTTAGGCTACAAAAAAAAGGCAATAATATGGGCTACAGAGGGGCACCTTACTGTAGCCGAAAAAAATACGGGCTACAAAGGGGAGCCCGCTTGTAGCCGAAAACCTTGTAGCCGAAAAAATATGGGCTACAAAGGGGAGCCCGCTTGTAGCCTATATCAAAACTCGGGCGCCCTTTTCTACACCTTGTAGCCCATATTTCCAGAAATAACATTGATGTCTATGGCGGCGCCCTTTTCATACAGGCACCTCGGGCGCCCTTTTCAACCGATCCCTTAATGATCTATGGAGGGGTAAGTAATACTTCCCCTAATTTTATTTATGTTAACTGTTTTATTCTGATTGGAGCCTCTGTTTCATCTGCATAACATGTAATTTTGCCTTCTTCAAACATAAGATCTTTGCAATAATTTAGCTTTAAAGTGGATCCAAGATCAACTTTTACTCATTGCATAATTGTGTTCCTTTCATATAATTCATAGAGCATCCCTCAAGCCCAATCCTTTTTTTAAAATACTCTAATTCCCTATAAACTAAGCAAGCCTCGCCCGCAGCTTCTCCAGTGCCTAGGCACTCTGATACCCATGTAGCAAGGGCTTATGGGAGCTCAGTCTGGGCAAGAGGAGGAGTTACTAGCCAGAGATTTCAGAGGCAGAGGAGAGGAGGGAGGAGGAGAGGGGAGTGAAGTTTTCGCTGGAGATGCAGATCATCTTGCCTGTGTGTAATGTGACAAACAGAGGCTGTCCTCATTGTATCACAGGAATAAATAATAGCTTATATAAATAATAACCAATAATTATAATAAATAATAACTGTTGAAGCTGTTTGCAGCTAGATTTGCTGTGTAAACTACAGTGTATTAGAGATGTCGTGAACTTTCGCGGAAGGTTCGGTTTGCGCGAACATTCACGAACCGCAATAGACTTCAATGGGGAGGCGAACTTCAAAATTTTGAAAAATTTATGCTGATTGGAAAAATGATCGAAAAGATGTTTCATGGGGTCCAATACCTGGAGGAAGACACATCAAAAAGTCCTAGAAAAAAATCTGGATTTAATACAAAGCAGTGTTTTAAGGTCAGAAATCTCATTGAATGTTCAATTGCAGGCCTACGCTACTTTATGACATCAGGTATCCTCTCTCTCTCTCTCCTAGGTCTCATCTTCCAGGGAATTGTAGTATTTCAAAAGCCAGCTTACATACCATGGCTGGGAATTGAACCCAGGCTGGGCTGGGAATTGAACCCAGGTCTCAGTGTGCAGTAGGTAACTTATTTAACCACTATACCACCAACACCACTACATGCTGAAGCCAGCCTAGCATGTACCATTGTGATATACCCAAGAGAAAAATGATCTCTCTCTCTCTCTCTCTAATTCTAGGACTTGATGCCATTGAAGTGAATTTTAAGCTTAAATCCATCAACGGATACCGGCAGAATTTCACAGGCAATTTTGGAATTCCGCCACATTGAAAAAGCAATTCTGTTCCGACCAATCGGAATGAAATGACCAATTTCCACCTACAATTGCGGAAAATACAATTCTGTGGAAAGCGGTGACCATCCCTACTAGAGAGAGAGAGAGAGAGAGAGAGAGAGAGAGAGAGAAAGACAATTCCATGGATTAAGCAAGCTAATTTTTCTCTTGGATTGATCATAATGGTACATGCTAGGCTGGCTTCAGCATGTAGTGTTGTTGGTGATATAATGGTTAAATGAGTTACCTACTGCACACTGAGACCTGGGCTCAATTCCCAGCCACGGAATGTAAGCTGGCTTTTGAAATACTACAATTCCCTGGAAGATGAGACCCTCCTCCCTCCGGGAGGAAGGAGTGAGGGAGGGAGTGAGTATAAGGAATAACAATCAGCTAGGAACAAACCTACAAGATCCTAACTAAACTCTCCATAGCAGAGTCTATCAGCAGCTGTCCCTTAACTAATTACTGGAGGCAGACGAGTGAGTAAAACGACTGCAGAACCTTGCCTTTTATAAGGGGGGTGGGGCTCCAAGAGTGAGTTCAGTCTGATTGGTGATAATGTGCCTGCTGACTGTGATGTAGAGGGTCAAAGTTCTGCTCAATGGAGCATCATGGGGTGAATTGAACTTCCGCAAAAGTTCGCCTTCGCCGGCGAATGCGAACTACCTAAAGTTCGCCTGGAACCGTTCGCAGGCGAACCGTTCGGGACATCTCTACAGTGTATCAGTGGTGCTCAGCAGAGCTCCAATATTCGAGTAGCTCGAATATTCGAGCTCTTTTTCAGCTATTCGAGCTCGAATACCGAGCTCGAATAGCTGCAGCTATTCGAATGGGCTATTCGAGTTAACTCGAATAGCCCATTCAATATTCGCGCTATTCGAGCAAACAGCGCTATTCGAGCTCGAATACCGAGCTTGAATAGCGTCATAGCCCAGATTGATGTCCTTAGAGCCAATCAGAGGGCTCCCAGGCCCTCTGACGGCAGCCAATCACAGAGGGGGACCCTGGCCAGCCCCTACCCTATAAATAGCGGCCGCCATGTTCCGTTTTTCCGTCCTTGCCTGACTTTGTACAGAGAGAGATCTGCTCCTTTGTGCTTTGGCTTAGCAAGAGCTTTATTGTGGTCAATCACCTAGCGTTTTTGCTCACATACACCTCCTATATACACCTATATTGTTGTTAGTTAGATAGAGATTGTATTTTAGTTAGTAGCTTGTGTGTTACATACTAGAGACAGACAGCTGCTGCAGGCAAGCTTACACAGCTTTAGGCCTCAGGGCCTTGCCTGTGTGGGCAGCTGTCCTCCTGTCCTCTGTTAGTTTATTTCTCATCTTATCTATACCAGTGTTTCTGCTGTCCTTTACTACTTAGTGATTGTGTTTTGTAGTATACTCACTGTAACTGTAGTAGGACACTCACTGTCACTGTTTGTTCGTTCATAGCTCCTGCGTGTGTGCGTGCGTGCACTGTCTGTACACAGTACACACACTTTATTTCCTTCTGATTACTACTGATTATTATAATTTCTAGTTGTACTTACTGTTGCTACTTACTGTACTAGGGACACTCAGTCACTGTTCATAGGCTAGCTCCTGCGTGTGTGCGTGCGTGCACTGTCTGTACAGTACAAGCACTCTATTTCCTTCTGATTACTACTGATTATTGTAATTTCTAGTTGTACTTACTGTTACTACTTACTGTACTAGGGACACTCAGTCACTGTTCATAGGCTAGCTCCTTCGTGTGTGTGTGCGTGCACTGTCTGTACAGTACACACACTCTATTTCCTTCTGATTACTACTGATTATTGTAATTTCTAGCTGTACTTACTGTTACTACTTACTGTACTAGGGACACTTAGTCACTGTTCATAGGCTAGCTCCTGCGTGTGTGTGTGCGTGCAATGTCTGTACAGTACACACACTATTTCCTTCTAATTACTACTGATTATTTTAATTTCTAGTTGTACTTACTGTTACTACTTACTGTACTAGGGAGGGACACTCAGTCACTGTTCATAGGCTAGCTCCTGCGTGTGTGTGTGCGTGCACTGTCTGTAGTGTACTACACACACTCTATTTCCTTCTACTGAATCTGATTACTACTGATTATTGTATTTTCTAGTTAGTGTACTAGGGGACACACTCACTGTTCACTGTTCCCACTTACTGATTACTGAATTATTGTATTTTGTATTAGTACTGTACTAGTAATCACTTAGCGATCTAATCACTTAGTGATTAGTGTCACCTCACCCACCAACCCACTCCATTAAAGTACCCCACTTTTTCACCCGCCCTTTTAAAAAACTTTTTTGTTTACGCCCAAAACATCAAAGATTTCTGGAAGTGGCAGCCAGCGCGGTTTGGGCAAGGGGAAGGGCAGCAAGGGAATCAAGAGGAGAGGAAGCAGCATTGTGGCAAGCCGCGGCCGCGCCACCATGCACAGTTCCGCAGCAGCAGCTGCGTCAGTGGCTAACATTCCGCCTATAGCCACTGGCCGTGGACGCCTTGGGCGCCGCCCAGCAGGAGCATCTGCAACTCATGCTGCAGAGACACAGCAGCAGCAGCAGCATGTAGTACCTGCTCCTATTTTCCTCCAGCCGGGTCGGAAACGTCCCATTGAGGAAAAGGATGCAGTCACTGTGGTGCAACTGATGACGGAGGATGAGCAGCCCGCCATCAGCTTTGCATCCAAGGCCTCCACCCTCACCACCACCACCCCTGTTTGCAGCAGCCGCCCAGCAGGGCCTGGAGAGGAGGTCAATTCACCGTCAGTCGCCGACCTGTCATTCAGCAGTCTTTTGACCCCAGGCATGATGAGTCAATTGTCTGCTGTTGTTGGCGATTTGGAGGAGGAGATGCTGATGGGCACTTTGGGGGATGAGGGATTAGACAGCAAGACTGTGGCGACAGTCAAGCAGCCCATCCATGCATCAGGAGAGGAGTTTGGGGGGTCATCATCCCAGCAGGACATGTTTCAGGAGGGGGAGGATGATGATGATGACGTGGTGACAGACAAAGACTGGGTGCCGCCACCACCAGCACCTGGGGATGTCATGATCAGCAGCTCTGTGGAGGAGGATGAGGAGGATGCGCTTGTGGGCCTTGCAAGGAGGCGCATCATTGCAAGCATTGGCAGCAGTAGTCAGGTCCCACAGCCTGCTGGTGTCTCAGGCTCAGCAGCAGCAGCAGCATCTGCCACCAGTACCACCACCAGCCGCACCCAACCCGCCCCCCCAACCACCACAGAGAGGCAGGCAGCAGCGGCTCCAGGCCGTAGGGGGTTGTTCTTGTCACCAATCTGGCAATTTTTCACAATGCCCACAGTGTACAGTAAGTACACCACTTGCAACCACTGTCAGCGGAAGTTGAGCAGAGGTGCAGACCCCTTAAAGTTCAGCACCAGCTCGCTCATCAACCACCTTGCTGCAAAACATTTCCACCAGCATGAGGAGTTCCAGAGGCTGAAGGCATCTGGTGCTGGCAGTGGCACCACACCCATCACTGCACAGTCTTCAGCAGCAGCAGCAGCAACAGCAGCCACCCGCCCTCCTGCTCCTCCAGCAGCACCAGCAGGAGTGCGGAAACGCACTGCTCCTCCCCCCTCTGCAACTCCTGCCGCCGACACTGAGGCCTGTTCTGGCAGCCAGTCCTCAGTGGCCTCCTCTGCTGTGTCCGCTGATTCCCGTGCTAGCAAAAGGCCACGCCAGAGCCTTTTGAGCGAGTCCTTCCAGGGGGTGGTTAGGGCTCTGCCTCCCAGCAGCCGTCGCGTGCGTCAGCTGAACGGCTTGCTGGCACGGGCCATGTGCTCCCAACTCCTGCCGTACACGCTCGTGCAGGAGGGGAGCGACATGCGTGCGCTGCTTGCTTGTGCAGCCCCAGACTGGCAGCTCCCCAGCAGACACTTCTTCGCCTGCAAGGCCATTCCTGCACTGCACCGCTTTGTGATGGCCAATGTGGAGCGAGGGCTGGAGCATGCAGTTGGTGAAAGGGTCCACGTCACCATGGACTCCTGGAGCAGCCGCTTCGGGACAGGCCGCTACCTGTCCTTCACTGTCCACTGGGTCAGCTTGGTGGAAGGGGGTGAGGATGGGAGAGCAGCAGCGGGCACAGCAGCAGCAGCAACACAGTGGGTGGTGCCACCCCGCAGGGTCAGGGGAACTGCAGCACGTTCCTCCGATCCTCTGCCATTCTCCGGCACACCTGGCCAAACCCCCCACCTCAGCAGCAGCGTGAAGCCACGCCACTGCCAAGCGCTGCTGCAGTTGGCCAGCCTTGGGAAGACCAAACTGACGGCAACCCATGTGTTGGCCAAACTCCAGGAGCAGGAGAGGATTTGGCTGACCCCCAGAGGCCTCAGAGTCGGAGAGGTGGTGGCCGACAATGGGGCCAATCTGGTTGCCGCAATTGACAGGGGAAACCTGACCCACATCCCCTGTCTTGCCCACGTGCTGAACCTGGTGGTGCAGAAGTTCTTGCGCACCTACCAGGGGATGGACGAACTGCTCGAAACTGCAAGGAACGTTGTGCGTCACTTCCGGCGCTCGGCTGCAGCCTGTGCGAGCCTGGAAGACGTGCAAAAGGAGCTGGAGCTGCCACGCCATCGGCTGATCCTTGACGTTCCAACTCGCTGGAACTCCACCCTGGCGATGTTGGAGCGTCTGGTTGAACAGAAGCACGCTGTCAACCAGTACCTTGCCCTGGCCACTGTTTCCGCCGCTCAGAAAAGGGACAAGACCAGCAACATCCCGTCCATCGTCCCCGATGATGACTGGAGGCACATGCAGCAGGTGTGCTTAGTGCTGGCTCCCTTTCTGCAGGCCACCAACATGGTGAGCAGGGACCATGCTATGGTCTGCGAGTGGGTGCCCCTGGTTTGTCTGCTGAACAGGGCCCTCGATGCTTTGCTGGAACAGGGAGCGGCAGCCTTGGACCAGCAGGAGCGGCAAGCAGCTGCACAGTCCACCTCGGAGGGGGAGGAGGAGGAGGACTTGGTGGAGGTCCCTGACCTTGCTGCTGATGAGGGGGATCAGCACAGTGCAGCTGAGTTGGTGCGGGGGTGGAGAGAGGATGAGGCGGCAGAGGAGGAGGACCGTGGACACGTGGCTCGCCTCTTCCCAATGGCAGCGCACATGCTGACGTGCCTGCGCAAGGACCCCAGGGTGATCCAGATGAAGCAGAGGGAGGACATCTGGATCAGCATGATGTTGGACCCACGCCTCAAGGGGAAGTTGAGCCAGTTCCTGCCGCCTGCAGGAGGAGACCCAGCGCAACAAATAAGGAGCTTGCAGCAGGCCCTTGTTGAGCGCTTGGAGGAAGCCTTCCCCCAGCCTTCCACCCTCACTGTCCAGCCAGCACAGAGGCAGCAGCAGGTGCCTGCATCCAGCAGCAAGTGCCCCACAGACCTGCTGTCTCTCAGCAACGAGCTCTACAGGACTGTAGAGGCTCCGGCAGCAGTGACTAGAGAGGAGGTGCATGCAGCAGCATCCTCCTCCGGTCACAGCCAGCGCCTGACCCGAATGGTGGCTGACTACATGGGGTCCTACAGCGGGCTTGACAGCGATGCCCCTGTTGATCCCATGGAGTATTGGGTCAAGCGCCTGGAGATCTGGAGCGAGCTGGCGCAGTACGCCCTAGAAGTGCTGTCCTGCCCCCCTTCCAGCGTGCTGTCCGAGCGCTGCTTCAGTGCAGCTGGTGGCGTGGTCACCGAGAAACGCTCACGTCTGTCTCACAAGTCTGTGGACAGACTGACGTTTCTCAAGATGAACCAGGCGTGGGTGGAAGGCGAGTTCCTGGCCCCTGTTGTCGGCGAGAGGGAGACATGAACTGGCTGCCGGAGGAACCATCGTTAATGTGCCTTACCACCCTTTACCACCTCCTGGCTCCTGCTCACTAAGCCAGCCTGGTTCACTTTGACTATTACGTCGCCTGCAGCCACACATTTTACATCTACAGTGGGCTGCTGTGTACTGCCCTTCTGCTGTCTGTCTGTATGTGTTTCCCACTGCCAGGGTACACAGATTTACCTTCTGCTGCCGCTCTGCCACCAGCTATTACGTCAAACAATAGCTGCCCCTGCTGCCTGTATTTACCTTTAAAAAAAAAAAAAAAAAAAAAAGGTTTAATTTTTCTGAGGTGCCCGGGTTGAAAACTGTGTTGTCCCAGTTGTGTATTGGACACGATGTGGGCTGCACGACCGCTGTCTGGGACCTCATGCTGTGTATTTACGGCCTGGTACCACCACTAGGTACCACACAGCCTATTATGTCTCGCTGCCTGCCTCATTGACTGCCTGCTGCCACACAATCATCATCCTCCTCCTGCTGCTGCTGCTGCTGCTGAATTTACCTCCTGCTGTCTGTGTGTTTCCACTGCCAGGGAGCACATACAATGGCGCTTCCACCATGCGTGCGCCACCAGCTATTTATTACGCTCAAAAATAGCTGCATTTCTTTAAAAAAAAAATATATAAAAGAGAAATAAGTGAAGAAGAAGAAGACGATATAGAAGAAGAAGATATAGAAAAAGAAGAAGACGAAATAGAAAAATAATAAGAAGAAGAGGATATAGAAAAAGAAGATATAGAAAAAGAAGATATAGAAGAAGAAGATGAAGAAAAAGAAGATGAAAAAGAAGAAGAAGATGAAGAAGAAGAAGATGAAGAGGATGATGAAGAAGAAGATGATGAAGAAGATGAAGATGAAGAAGATGAAGAAGAAGAAGAAGAAGAAGAAGAAGATATAGAAGAAGAAGAAGAAGATATAGAAGAAGAAGATATAGAAGAAGAAGAAGAAGAAGAAGATATAGAAAAAGAAGAAGACGAAATAGAAAAATAATAAGAAGAAGAGGATATAGAAAAAGAAGATATAGAAAAAGAAGATATAGAAGAAGAAGATGAAGAAAAAGAAGATGAAAAAGAAGAAGAAGATGAAGAAGAAGAAGATGAAGAAGAAGAAGATGATGAAGAAGATGAAGATGAAGAAGATGAAGAAGAAGAAGATGAAGAAGAAGAAGATGAAGATGAAGAAGATGAAGAAGAAGAAGATGAAGAAGAAGAAGATGAAGAAGAAGAAGATGAAGAAGAAGAAGATGATGAAGAAGAAGATGAAGAAGATGATGAAGAAGAAGAAGATGAAGAAGATGATGAAGAAGAAGATGATGAAGAAGAAGAAGAAGAAGAAGAAGAAGAAGAAGAAGAAGAAGAAGAAGAAGAAGAAGAAGAAGAAGAAGAAGAAGAAGAAGAAGAAGAAGAAGAAGAAGAAGAAGAAGAAGAAGAAGAAGAAGAAGAAGAAGAAGAAGATATAGAAGAAGAAGATATAGAAGAAGAAGAAGAAGAAGATATAGAAGAAGAAGATATAGAAGAAGAAGAAGAGTAAGATATAGAAGATAAAGTAGAAAAAGAAGAAGAAGTATATACACTACTGAACAGAATTTTGGACACAACTTCTCTTTCCACCTTTTTTTTTTTAAAGGAACATCCCCACATAATCACTTGCTGTTGTTACTTGGAAAAAAAGATGTTTATTGCATCATTCACCCTCAAAAGAAGTGTTGGAAGCTATTTAAGGCCAATTCGAACAGTCAGCTCGAATAATGAGCTCGAATACCGACTCGAATAGTGAGCTCGAAGTTCGAGGTCGAATCGAATAGTAAAAAATATTCGACTCGAATATTCGACTGAATTCGAATAATTTACTATTCGAATTCGACCAAACTCGAATAATAAAAAGGGGTTTCCGAGCATCACTGCAGTGTATATAGACAAGTTACTTGTTACAGTTAGTTTTTCATCTCAGATCTGCTTTAAGTGAGCAACTTTGGCTTCCCATGATGCACCACTCCTGATTAATTATTGCAAATTCCTTCTGTTTTTACGAAGGCACAATTACATTTAGCTTTACTTTTCAACAGAGGGCTTTTGGTCTCTTTTAGCCCTTTATACATTCCTGGTGGTTCTGAGTCACCATTAGCTGCCGGTGAATTTCTTAAAGAACAATAATGTGGCATCAGGGTGGCATGTGCAGCCATTCTAGATGCCCTCACCTACCACTGCTATGTGTGCTGGGAGTTACATTTACCTGCGGGACGCTCTAAGCTTCAGACAGTGGTGAGCAGCAAAGGTGGCGCAATGGAGAGGTAGGACAGAGAAATCCAAAATGTCTGCTGGTAGATGGCAAGAAAGATTAGTGTTGATCATTATAAGTAATTTCAGTTTCATGAATTTTCACACACATTTTCAGTTTCACACGTGAGAAATCAAATCTTTGCAAAAATGCGTTGAAGTCAATAGGGTATAAGAAAAGCATTTTCACATTCTTTGCTTAAAGGAATACTGTAGGGGGGTCGGGGGGAAGAGGAGTTGAACTTACCTGGGGCTTCTAATGGTCCCCCGCAGACGTCCTGTGCCCGTGCAGCCCCTCACCGATGCTCTGGCCCCGCCTCCGGTTCAATTCTGGAATTTCAGACTTTAAAGTCTGAAAACCACTGTGCCTGCGCGGCCGCGTCCTCGCTCCCGCTGACATCACCAGGAGTGAACTGCGCAGGCCCAGTATGGTCTGTGCCTGCGCAGTACGTTCCTGGTGACATCAGGAGGGGCGAGGACACGGCAACGCAGGCACAGAGGTTTTTCGACTTTAAAGTCTGAAATTCCAGAAGTGAACCGGAGGCGGGGCAGAGCATCGGTGAGTGGCTGCTCGGGCACAGGATGTCTGTGGTGAATCATTAAAAGCCCCAGGTAAGTTCAACTGCTTTTTTCCCTACCCCCCTAAAGACAGTATTCCTTTAAAAGCGTTTAAGGCTAAAGGGATAAGAAAGTTATATTTTCTTCATATGCATTGAAGTCTATGGGCCATATGCAATTCAGTTTTTCACCTGATTTATCTCCTAGGAGATAATTTTTCATCTTCAAATTAAAATAACGTTCTAGCACTTTTCAACTGAAAAAGTACCAAAAAGTAGGTGAAAAGTACTACCAAAATTATTTTGAGTATTTTCCTGCTTTCTGGTGGCTTAAAGGGCATTTTACTGACAAGTTTAAAATGATCTCCTAGGAGATAACTCAGGAGAAAAAGTTAATTGCATATGGGCCCATGAGTTCAAACCAATTCACTTTTTCTTCCTCAGTTTCCTTCTAGGTGAAATTTTCTCATCTTTTAAGTAAATGTCTTTTAAGCCTCCAGTAGGAAAATTAGTAGTAGTCAGAACATTTCTGCCGGATACAGATTTCTGAGTTTCCGATTGGAAATCGGCATTCCGTAGCACTAATCGGAAAATGGCGCCAGAAATCTGATTTCCACAGAAATGCCACATTAGACATTACTGCAGCACTGTAATCTTAGACTAATCACAATACTCAGATACTATTTAATATTTCCAAGTTTTGTGAGTGACCTAAAATTTTCCACAGTGTAAGGGATAGCGGAGATGCCGCCGCGGAGACAGGCGGCATGGTGGCTGTCTCCGCATGTCAGCCGGCAGGCGGCAGCCTCGGCCGCGCAGTTACATGCTGGGGATCTGCCTGGTCCGTCCATTGCACATAGATTGAGGGCTATGCGCGCGCGCGCCAGGCGACAGGACCTTTATGCGAATAGAAGGGGAGTCAGCTGATCTGCCAAGTCAGCTGACTCCAACAGTACTTCGGATTGGCTGAGTGGCTGGGGCGGCGCTGCGGAGCAACTTAGTATATATAGTACCAGACTGTCAGTTGCTCCGTGTCTGCTGTTGCAAATGCTACGTGTTAGCACTCAGACCTTAGTCAGATCCCAAAGTGTGCTAGAAACAGCCGGAGTTGGGGATCCACACTTAGCCAGACTCTGTTGATAGCTTAAAGTACTAATTACATTGTATTATCTGTTATGACCTTCTGCTTTCGTTGACTATTCTCCTGCTTGCTGACTCTGTACCTCTGCCTATCTGATTCACGTTGCCGACCCTGCCTGAACTCAACACTGAATCAGTCTTCTGTCTTTGTACCTTATCTATCCGTACGTTGCCTACTCTGCTTGTCTGACCTCTCTATCCTTGCCAGTGGGCCTAGCCACTGGTGAGGGATCTGTAGCATTCACCTGCCCCTCAGGTGAAGCTTTATCACAGTACTGTCTGTAACACCTGCTCCTCAAGTGTCCAATAGCTGTAGTATAGTCTTAATCACCTGCTCCTCAGGTGATCACCTTTTGCAGCTTTGCCGGTGGCACCTGCTCCTCAGGTGTCCACTGGCTACAGTACTGTCTTAATCACCTGCTCCTCCGGTGATCAACCTTGCAGCATTACCTGTAGCTCCTGCTCCTCAGGTGCCCTTTAACTGCTGTACAGCCGGACTCGCCTGCTCCTCAGGTGATCCTTGGCTGCAGTATTGTCTGTAGTCACCCGCTCCTCGGGAGATCTCTTCTTCCTCATTACTGTTGCACCAAACACAATCTCACATTGGTAGTCCTGTGTCTGGCTATACTTGCATTATTGGTGATTCTGCAGATCACCACATAATCAGGTATAGCTTCTGTATTATTGGTGATACTGCAGATCACCAATAATCAGAAAATCTGTTTAGCTGACACCAATCGTTACAGTACTTACAGTATTCCAATTACCTCTGTAAAATTCTGCATCCTCTGATTGGTCCAGTACTTCTGACTAGAAGGAAGTATTTGGCCTATAAATGAATCCAGAAGTGTATTGCGGATATAGGCATAATATCATACATCTGCAAACGGTACAGATTTTTTATTTTATACTTCACTAAATTACAAACAAAATGGCAAAAGCATTTCCTCATAAATCGGAAATCAGATTTCTGTAATATGCAGAATCGGTAATCGGTGTTGGCGGAAATAGGAAAATTGCCGGAATCAGAAATCTGCATTTCTGACCATCCCTAGCCACCAATTTTGCAAGTCCTTTTTAAAGAGGAACTTAAGCCTAAAAAAATACTGTCTTTAAGTTACATTAGTTATGTTAATTAAAATAGATAGGTAATATAATCTCTTACCCCCCTGTTTTAAAAGAACAGGCAAATGTTTGTGATTTCATGGGGCAGCCATCTTTTTGGTTAAAGGGATACTGTAGGGGGGTCGGGGGAAAATGAGCTGAAATTACCTGGGGCTTCTAATGGTCCCCCGCAGACATCCTGTGTTGGCGCAGCCACTCACCGATGCTCCGGCCCCGCCTCCAGTTCACTTCTGGAATTTCAGACTTTAAAGTCTGAAAACCACTGGGCCTGCACGCCCGTGTCCTCGCTCCCGCTGATGTCACCAGGAGTGTACTGCGCAGACACAGATCATACTGGGCCTGCGCTGTGCGCTCTTGATGACATCAGCGGGATCGAGGACAGGGCAGCGCAGGCGCAGTGGTTTTCAGACTTTAAAGTCTGAAATTCCAGAAGTGAACCGGAGGCGGGACCGGAGCATCGGTGAGTGGCTGCGCCAACACAGGATGTCTGCGGGGGACCGTTAGAAGCCCCGGGTAAGTTCAACTCATTTTCCCCTGACCCCGCTACAGTATCCCTTTAAAAGGAGGTGACAGGGAGCATGAGACACAGTTGCAACTGTTCTGTGTCCTGATCACCCCTCCCAGCTGCGCACGCTAGGCTTCAAAACTCAAATTTAAATTAAAAATAAAATGTGCACCAAAATAGCAGAATGAAAACAACAATATTAGAAATCCCATCATGCTTTGCACAGCATCAGGGTAAAAATGCCCAGGCAGTTTTCTTCTGTGCAGCTAAAAACGAGGCTTGGGTAAGAAAAAGAGGAAAGGAAAGTTCTGATGCTGTGAAACTGTTAAAGATACACCAAGTCTTTTCAGTGCTGCTGAGTAGATTGTTAGTCTGGAGGTTCACTTTAACTACTTTTTGGTACTTTTTCAGTGGCAGAGTGTTGACAACTTATTTTATACAGAAGATGAAAAATTATCTCCTAGGACAAAACCAAGGATGAAAAAGTGCATTTGATTTGACCCAATGAAACATAAAAAAACACATTTTGCCATGTGAGAAATACATTTCTGCATAAGTGCATTAAAGCCTACGGGGCATAAAATACCCAAAAAAAATTTGCAAATGAGAACTAGAGATGTCGCGAACCTCCGTTTTTCGGTTCGCGAACCCTGTTCGCGAACCTCCGCGAAAGGTTCGGTTCGCGAAAAAGTTCGCGAACCGCAATAGACTTCAATGGGGAGGTGAACTTTAAAAAAAATTTAAAATTTAAAAAAATTCTACTGGCTGGAAAAATTATAGAAACCATGTTTCAAAAGCTCTAATACCTGGAGGCACACCTGATTGAGTGAAATACACATCACTGCTGTAGGCCTGCCCCCCCTCCCTCCTTTCTTCCTTCCTTCCTTCCTTCCTCCTCCTCCAAGCAAGGTCCTTATACCATTTGACTCAGTTGTCTGCCTATACTAATTAGTTAAGGGACAGCTGCTACACACTCTGCTAGGGAGATTTTAATTATCCTCTTGTGGGTCCCTCCTCCCCTTCTACCCTTCTACCTATTCCCTCCTCCCGGAGGGAGGAGGGTCTCATCTGCCAGGGAATTATACTATTTCAAAAACCAGTTTGCATACCATGGCTGGGAATAGAACCCGGGTTTTACTGTGTAGTGGGCAAGTCACCCTAACTGCTGTACCACGACAGTACTAACTGAAGCAGGCCTAGCATTTACCATTTATGCTCAATGCAATAGAAACATTAGGTTGCTTAAAGGGAACCTTAACTGAGAGTGATATGGATGTTTCCTGTAAACATTACCAGTTGCCTGGCAGTCCAGCTGATCTTTGTGACTGCAATAGTGGCTTAATCACACCCTGAAACAAGCATGCAGCTTATCCAGTCTGACTTCAGTCAGAGCACCTGATCTGCATGCTTGTTCAGGGGCTGTGGCTAAAAGTATTAGAGACACAGGATCAGCAGGCGATTCAGGCAACTGGTATTATTTTAAAAGGAAAAATCCATATCCTTCTCTGTTTAGGTTCCCTTTAGGGATTTGTAGCATAAAAGCCAACTCCCATTGGCTGGGATTTGAACCCGGGTCTCACTGTGTGGTGGGCAAGCACCCTAACCACTGTACCACAACAGTACTAACTGAAGCTGGCCTAGCATTTACCATTTATGCTCAATACAAGAGAAAAAGTAGAAGAAAAAGTAGACAAGACAAATAACATTTATATCACACTTTTCTCCTGGCGGACTCAAAGCACCAGAGCTGCAGCCACTAGGGCATGCCCTATAGGCCGCCAGGAGAAAAGTGTGATATAAATGTTATTTGTCTTATCTACTTTTTCTCTTGTATTGAGCATAAATGGTAAATGCTAGGCCAGCTTCAGTTAGTACTGTTGTGGTACAGTGGTTAGGGTGCTTGCCCACCACACAGTGAGACCCAGGTTCAAATCCCAGCCAATGGGAGTTGGCTTTTATGCTACAAATCCTTAAAGGGAACCTAAACGGAGAAGGATATGGATTTTTCCTTTTAAAATAATACCAGTTGCCTGAATCGCCTGCTGATCATGTGTCTCTAATACTTTTAGCCACAGCCCCTGAACAAGCATGCAGATCAGGTGCTCTGACTGAAGTCAGACTGGATTAGCTGCATGCTTGTTTCAGGGTGTGATTCAGCCACTATTGCAGTCACAAAGATCAGCTGGACTGCCAGGCAACTGGTATTGTTTACAGGAAACATCCATATCACTCTCAGTTAAGGTTCCCTTTAAGCAACCTAATGTTTCTATTGCATTGAGCATAAATGGTAAATGCTAGGCCAGCTTCAGTTAGTACTGTCGTGGTACAGCAGTTAGGGTGACTTGCCCACCACACAGTGAAACCCGGGTTCTATTCCCAGCCATGGTATGTAAACTGGTTTTTGAAATAGTATAATTCCCTGGCAGATGAGATCCTCCTCCCTCCGGGAGGAGGGAATAGGTAGAAGGGTAGAAGGGGAGGAGGGACCCACAAGAGGCTAATTAAAATCTCCCTAGCAGAGTGTGTAGCAGCTGTCCCATAACTAATTAGTGTAGGCAGACAACTAAGTCAAATGGTATAAGGACCTTGCTTGGAGGAGGGTGGGGGGGCGGGCCTCCAGCAGTGTGTTTGGCAATAATGTCTCTGCTGACAGTGATATGAGGAGTCAAAGTTTTGCTCAATAGAGCATTATGGGGCGAATCGAACTTCCGCAAAAGTTTGCCTCATGCAGGCGAACGCGAACCCCCAAAGTTCGCCTGGAACCATTCGCAGGCGAACCGTTCGCGACATCTCTAATGAGAACACATTTTAACATTTTGCATAAATACATTAATGTCTATGGGGATGAGACAGTTATATTTTCACAAAATTAGGCATTAGGGTGAGACTAAAGATTATATTTACAATAAATAAAAAATTAATTTGTCTAAAATGTGAGTTCATCATTAAGTCAAAACTAATAAGAATAAGCTAGAAATAAGGTATTATAGCTTGAATCAGTTGTGATTTACCGGGGGGGGGGGGAGACTTGGGGGCAGCCAGCTAAGTTTAGAGCTGGCCAGGACTGTTCACCCAGCAAATATTTTACAGCGAACAAGGCCTGTTCACACTCGAATCGGCAGGCAGGCAAACACTTCAGGTGTTCGATACACCCCCCCCCCCCATACATTATAATAGAGCCAAAAATTGACCTCTCACCCCAGAGTCAGCAGGCACATGGCAGCCAATCCGCTATCCCTCCCACCTGGACCCCCCCACACACACACACATATATCAGAAAGCCAGCACAGCAGCCTTTTTGCAGTCTGTGTTTGGCTTCTGTGTTAGGCAGATCAGGGAGAGTGTGCTGCTGACAGGGAGAGCTGTTGGGTAGGCTTGTGTTCTGTGTCCTCAGTGCCGATTCTGCCAATAAAGAGAGATAAACCATGATATAACTGATAAGGAGAGGTAAATATAATGATAATAAAGTATAATAAACAGCAATAATGACACTTTGGTTACAGTAACACAACTAGAAAACTCATCCATTTCCTTGATCTACTTTACTGATCTTCATAAGCAAAAAGAATTATTTTTAAATAACCACCAGCTGTTCTAGAATGTTTTAATGTGTAGATCAATCTGTTCAATATTTTTTTTTACCCTCAGCAGATGTTAACAGATCATCCTGGAAATCCTAAAAATTATTCCTAACACATTTTTGATGGAAGTATTATTTTTAATATATTATATATTAACTTGTGTTAAAGTAGGTGTCATTTCTCTAATAAGCAGATCATATAGCACTAAAAATCCATAAGAAGTGGAAATATTTCAAATATACATATATATGTGTAATATGTAATATATATATATATATATATATATATATATATATATATATATATATATATATATATATATATATATATATATATATATATATATATATATATATATATATGTGTGTGTGTGTTACAGGATTGGGGAGTAAATATATTAAACAAAAAAATGTAACTTACGTTCATGTTTGAATGTTGCCTAAGAACATTTTAAGCAGTTTAGCAGGGATGATCAGTGAGGTGCTAATAATTGTGAGTGGCTGTCAATTTTTGCAGCTTGGGAATGGAGCAATTATATGCAGCAGCTGTAAAATTGTACTTATCCATTATTAAATTGGAAAAAAAATACCAAAAAATCATAAAATTTGCAACATCTCTGAATTACAACAAATTCATTCTCAGCATTTAATTCACCATCCCTGCACGTTGGTAGTGGGGTCTGATAATAGGCCATGGGCCCTTATTCAATTCACTTTTCTCCCAAAATGTTTCTTTGGAGATAATTTATCTATTACTTGAAATACCTTCTCAGCACTCTGCAATTGAAAAAGTACCAAAAAGTAGGTGAAAAGTACTGTCAAAATTATTCTGAGTATTTGTTTGCATGCTGATTGTTTTAAAGTGTAACTGTCAGGCATGAAATCAAAAGTCAATTCTTTATTTTTATCTGGTAAACAAGTAATACGGATGCTAATCAGGCAATCCAAAAGTTAAAATATCTATTAGTTTTCTTGTTTATAAATGATGATTCCCCAGTTTACCTGACTCTTATTTGGTACGTTGCCGCACAAAGGAAGTTGCAGGGCATGCTGAGTTGTCCTGTTTTGCTTCTGTACATTAGTTAAAGAGGAGCTGTTAGGTATAAGGTCTCAGAGAAAATAAACACATATATCAGTAGCTAAAGATTGGCTGTACTTACATTACATATGCATTTCACTGTCCACGTTTGGATTTCACAGAATTTGTATATAGTATATGCAGAGATAGATGCTCCTGACAGCTCATGGCAGGCTCCATGTTTTTCTGTCAAATGTGTCGTCATGTCCTGCCTGCTTCCTGATCACAGATAAGCTCGTACTTGAACAACACAGTGTGCAGTGAATATTAATGAGCCATGTGGCTAGGAACAATAGCTGACTCCTGCAGTGTACTCTGCCCGGAGATTTATCAGTGCTACGCGCTGGACTGATTACAAGCTGCTGTAACGTCTCATTAGCAGCCGAGGGGAGGGCCCCAGAATGCTTTGCAGTTTAGTATGCGGCTTGCGTCCTTATGGGTCTATAACAGCCTTTCTGATAAGCACACATCAAAGGTAACTGAGATTTTTATCTTCACTAATGGCTTTATGGCTTCCTTCTAAACTGTTTAACACAGGAGAATAGAGGTTTAAATTAGCTTCTGCAGCCTGACAGTTACTCTTTAAGTCTGAGGGGAAATAAAGAAGCAAAAAAGGACAACCCAGCATGCCCTGCAACTTCCTTTGTGCAGCAACGTACCAAATAAGACTCAGGTAAACTGGGGAATGATCATTCATCAACAAGAAAAGTAATAGAGATTTTATCTTTTGGATTGCCTGGTTAGCATCCTTATTACTTGTTTACCAGATAAAAATAAAGAATTGATTTTTGATTTTATGCCCAACAGTTACACTTTAAGGTATTTTATTGATAATGTTTTGAAATATCTCCTACATGAAAGCCTAGGAGAAAAGACAAATTGAATAAGGGCCATGGGCCAATATGCAATTAACTTATCCTCCTGAGTTTTCTCCAAGCAAAAACTTTTTAACATCTTTTTAAAATAACTTTTCAGCACTTTGCAATTGAAAACAATACCAGAAAGTAGATGAAAAAGTACTATCAAAATAATCGAGTATTTTTGTGGTGTTTGCTGGTTATTTAAAGGGCATTATATTGACAATGACAATGTGTAAAAATATCCCCTAGGAGAAAACACAGGAGAAAACATGAAATGAACTAAGGGCCATATGCAATTATTTTTTTGACTTTAATTTTTTCCTAGTTGACATTTTCACAACTTTTAACTGACTAGCAAACAAGAAAATATTTAAAATAATTATGATAATACTTTTCACCAGGGGTGCTCGGATACCCCTTTTTAAAATCCGAATAGATTCGGATCCGGATACCCAGATATCCGAATCCAAAGATATCCGGATCCAAATCGGATATATACGAATCCGAACGTTCCAGAATCCGAATAGAATCGGATATCCGAATTCATTATCCAGGAAATCCGAATTGATTCAGATATCAGGATAGAAAACCGTAAGTGGCCTTTAAACTGCTTAAATTGCTTCCAAAATATCTCTCTCAAGCTGGCCACTAACGGTCCAATTTCTAGCGGAAAATCGTTCGAGCGATCAGAAATTCTGATCGGATTGGTTGTAAATAATCTCCATTGGTGGACACAATCGATTATGAACGAGTGAAAAAAATGTCGCCCGAATGAATTTTCGTCGAACGAGAATTTGGATTTTCTTGGTGGCCGTGATAGATAGGAAGCAATGATTGGTTAGTTGATGGTGTAGTGAACGATTTTTCGTCCGATCAGAATTTCTGATCGCTCGAACGATTTTTCACTAGAAATTGGACCGTTAGTGGCCAGCTTCACTCTCACACTCTCTTTCTCTCTCTCTCATTTTGTCAGTACTTCTTCACCAACTTTTTTGTACTTTTTCAATTGCGAACTGCTGAAAAGTTATTTTAAACAGTAGATGAAACCTTGGCCTCAAATCACTAAGATCCTGCTGGTGACAATAAGGCAAGAGAAAACTTCTCACCACTCATCAATCGGTATGTTCAGTGATAATTCACTAAAGAAGCTTGCCTAATTAAAGTGCATCCGAGATAAACTTTTACTCATTGTATAATTGTGTTTCTTTCATATAGTTTATAGGGCATTCCTCAAGCCAAATACTTTTTTTTGTTTTGTTTTAAAACTGTAATTCCCTATAAACTAAACAAGTCTCCCCATAGCTTTCTCCAGTGCCTTGGTACTCTGACTCGTGTAGCAAGGGCTTATGGGAGCTCAGTCTGGGCAGGAGGAGGAAGAGGTTACTAGCCAGAGATTTCATAGGCAGAGGGGAGGAGGGATGAGTGAAGTTTTCACAGGCTGAGGGCTGCAGATGCTATCAGCTTGCCTGTGTGTAATGTGACAAACAGAACATGGCTGCCCTCATTGTATCACAGGAATAAATAATCATAAGCTGTTGAATCTGTTTGCAGCTAGATTTGCTGTGTAAACGATCTAAACTTTACACAAGCTATATAGACAAGCTATTTATTATAGTTAGTCTTTAATCTCTGATCCACTTTAAGGTGTAGAAATACATTTTTCACAGTGAGAGAGTTATCTTATCACACCAGTCCTTAAGTTACCTCCTCTGTAGTTAATTTCACATGCAGTTAATTAACAGCCTGTCTTTAACCACTTAAGCCCAACTGGATGAACAATCTCGTCCAGTTGGGCTGCGCGCACTCCCGCGAGCTGCGTGCACTCTCGCTGGGCCGTTAGCCCAGCGATCAATGAAAGGGATTATAGATCCCTTTTATTGATTGAAGCCACCCTCAGAAAAGCAGTCAGCGTTTCATCAGATGCTGCGGTTTTCTGAGTTTCAAAAAGTTCCCTGTCTTCATTCTTCTTCCTGGAAGCGTACAATCACACTTCCAGGAGTTTTTCACTGTGGCCATCTTGTGGCCAAATAGTAAAACTACACACACATCCCTTTTTTAATAAATAAATACATTTTTTTTACATTTAAAATTAACCTCCCACACCAAAAATTACCCACATACAATTTTTAATACAAAAAAAAATAAAAATAAAAATACAATAAAAAAAAAAACATAAATAGTTACCTAAGGGTCTGAACTTTTTAAATATGCATGTCAAAGGAGTATATTGATATAATTTTTTTAAATTATGGGCTTGTAAATAGTGATGGACGCAAATAGAAAAAATGCACCTTTTTTTCAAAATAAAATATCGGCGCCATAGATTGTGATAGGGACATAATTTAAATGGTGTAATAAGCGGGACAAATGGGCAAATACATGGGTTTTAATTATGGTAGCATGTATTCATTTCAAACTATAATGGCCAAAACCTGAGAAATAATGATTTTTTTCCTTTTTTTTAATATTCCTGTTAAAATGGATTTAGAATAAAAAAATTATTTGCAAAATGTATCACCCAAAGAAAGCTTAATTGGTTGTGGAAAAAACAAGATATAGACCAATTCATTGTGATGAGTAGTGATAAAGTTATTGGAAATTGAATGGGAGGTGAAAGTTGCTCTGATGCAAAAAAATAAACAACCTTCCGGGCTTAAGTGCTTAACTTTAGGACTCTGTTGTTATTTTAAGGATTGAAATGTTAACTTTAGAGATCTCACCTTAACTTAAAGACAGAAGAGTTAACTTTAGGTTTGCCTGAGGTAAAATGTTTCCTGAATACTACATGCCTTATTACCACGGTAATAACTCTAGAAACAGCTCAGAAACAGTAGATAACCTTAGTGTTAAGCTTGGAGGTGTAATCTCCACAGTCAGCATACCACATAAGCTGACGTGAAGGAGGTACACACACCAGCTCAAGGGATCAGGATATCCCCAGTTTAGTGGAGGAGAGGACTGACTCCAATAGGAGATTGTGGTGCACAGAGCCGGTGCAGATCCGAACAGCCACAAACAACACTTTCGTAATAACGTCTCAGCGCAAAGTAGCGCTGAGCGCATAAACCAGGACTGAGGAGATCAGGACAAGTAGACAGAATGAACGCTTGCTAGCTAGCGGCTACTTAGCGACAGCAAGCGTCCAAAACCAGACAGACTGGAATGAGGCAGCCAATGCGTTGCGGCGATGGCGTGCCTCACAAAGACAGGACAGGATAGACAGGAAACAGCAGGATCAAGATAGATGAACGTAACACAGATAAATATACAATAAGTATGATTTCCTAGCGTATTACAATTACAGCTATCAATGAAACTATTTGTAACGTCTGACTAACATATGTATATATCGGCAATGAACCGATATATGACATAAGCAGGAACTCTGACTAAGACTGGAGTAATACAGGGGACAGGACTCAGAAGGATTCGCTATCTCTTCGCAGAGATGAACGCAATCCACAAACAGGACCAGGAACAGGATACTACCTCAGCACGGGTGCTCACGATACGCGCAAACTACCAAAACGTGCTGGAAGGCTGACTGACTGAACACAGGGAATAAACAGTTCGTGTACGTATATATCAGCGACACTGATGTATCAACGTAACACGAATACAAAGAAAATAACAAAATGCGCAAGTATGCGTATATATTGGCGATGAACCAATATATGACACAAGACAAGCAAGTAACAACTTCTTGAACAAGAGCAGAACTAGGAGGACTCGCTGACCCCTTCGCAGGAGTCAGCGCAGTCCACACGGACCAAGAACGAGGTGGGGCACGAGCAGAGTAACAGACTGAATCTGAGACTATGGTAGCCCGTGAGACATTGCAGGAAGCAGTTCTTTATACTGAGGTCATCCAATGGGAGCAGACCTGCAGATTCCCACACAAGTGAATGGTAATTAATCACAGGCTGATAGCAGGAAAAGGCAGACAATGATATGCAGCCTGCAGGAAAGGGACTGCCCCTCCACTGCAGCAGACAATGTCTGTTTACACAAAAGCATATTAAACTGTCATTAACTTCAGAGCGACTGCAGATGGAATCAGCAACCAGTTCAAGTGCAAACCAAACTATGCAAGCAAATGCATGTAATGACATTAGAACTGTTTGGTTTGCAATACCACTGCAGCCAGCAGTAAACGCTGCAGAAGCGATCATAACAGTACCCCCTCCCTTAAACGCGGCCTCTGGACGCATATAAAAACTGACATATTTCTCCTGAACCACCCAAACCAAAAAATCAGAAGTGGCAAATCCAGCAAACTGATCTGACTGAAAATTCATGAAGGTCGGATCAGCCCGACAAAACCAAATTCCCGAATCAGTCTCACCAAAACTAGACCAATTGGAACCAGAACCTACCGAACCATGCCCGTCAGCACTACAAGCCTCAGTGTGACACCCATCAGAACCACGACTTCCAGAAAACAACCCCAAGAAACTCTCTGAGCGATACCCACCGCCTTCCAAGGACCGTCCAAAAACGCCAAAGCCTTTGCAATGCCCACCGGAATTGTCCTTACCAACACAAAACCCACTGTTGAACCAGTCCAAGGTACCAGGACAAGTTTCCTCAGAGATCTCCCAGAACACTTGGAAGCTCCAAAGAGATCCCCACAGGTCAGAACGCCCCTTAGGCTCACATGGAGAACCATCAAGAACCCCTATGGAACCCAGGGCAACTCCAGAGTCAGGGTCACAAGGACAAACATCAAGATCAGGGCTTTTAGGGACCAGAACCATCTCCGGGCATGCAGGCCAACCGGCAACATCAGAACATGTCTCCACTAGGGAAGCACGTGAGCACGCTAACACAGACACATCTGGGCACTCTGGCATACGAAGCACATCTGGGCACACCGGCACAAGAGAAACCTCTGGGCATGTCAAGGAACTGCGAACCTCAAAGTCAGTCAAGACAGGACCGAAACCAGAACTGGGCAAAAAAAATTCATCATGACTAGACTTCACAGTTACTGGATTCTCACTAAAAGCTGCAGGATCAGACTTAGATGTCGCTGATTCCAGCAGGGTTATTAACAAATCATGTTCAGGGGCATTTACAAGACAGGGCAAATCTTCTGATGTATGCACTGAACTAGACAAGGTTCCCATAGCTTCTTCTGGACTAGACAGAGACTCATCAAATACACTGGATTGGAGCTCATGAAGGGCTGCAAAACAAGTCAATATTGCAGCAATCCCCACTGAACTAGGCAAAACTGAGAAACTCACTAGACAGGAAGGGGACTCTGGAACTACTGCCACACCGGGCAGAAAACCAGAATTTTCCAGGATACAGGGCTGGGTTTCAGGAACACTCATCAGACCGGACTGAAATTCTGAGATTTCTATTATTTTGACCAGAGAATCAGAATTATCCATGTTACAGGGCAAGACTTCTGAAACATTCAGAGGACAGGGCTGGAGTTCCTCTGCTGTTACAACACTGGAGAGGGACTCAACATTGGTTAAATCAGACTGTGTACAGGGCAAGGTATCTAACACAATTGCTGACGAGGACAATATTTCAATGGCTTCTGCTTTGCTGGGCAGAAATTCACCAAGTTTTATTAGAGCAGACTGTAATTCCAAAACAGCTGCTAGACAAGTGAATATTACTGCAACACCAACTGAGGTAAGCAGTGCCTCAGACCCTTCTGCTAGAGGGTTTGAAATATCCAAAGTACTGGGTGAAGCATAAGACTCTGCGACCACAGCTTCACTGGACAGGATCACTCAACAGTCCATATTGCAGGGCAAAACCATGGAAGCACCTGCTGGACAGCATAATGATTCTGTGACCTGAGTTTCATTGGAGAGATCTACTGCACAATTCATGGTACAGGGCAAATTTATTGGAACATTTTCTGAACAAGGTAATAATTCTGCGATTTCAGGTTCACAGAGCAGATGCTCTGAGCTATTCACGAACCTAGAGCGAGGTGTAGAAACAGGAAAATCAAGACACAATGTTTGCGCATCTGAATCACCATTCAATTGTAAAATTGGAAAATTCAGATGCTGGGGTTCTGAGGTTTCTGGACAGGATTGCTGGGACTCGGAAACTGATGTAGTGCATCTATTGGCATCTGCTGGATCAGACAGGAGTTGAACTTTATTAACACGGGTAATTTCTGCAGAAGTGTTTGCAGAGACAGGCAAGATTTTTCTGGTGTCTGTTTCACTGAACAAAGACTCATGAGTACTGGCTAGGCTGGACTCAGAAGTCAGCAGGACCTCTGGATTCTCTGCTAAGAAATTTGTGCAGGGCAAAGTTAAGAAAGTATCAGTGGCTTCTGTTTTACTGGGAAGTAACACTGAGTTATCCATGGTACAGGGTGGAGTTACAGGAATGGCAGGGACTCAGTAACTGGAGAAGTGGGACAGTCTCCAATTGACAGTGTGTCTTCCCTGGTATCAACTGATTGAATCGCATAAAAATCGTCCAAAATCATTTTCCACACATCGATCAATGGAGCTACAAGGTCATACCCACACACACCAGTTTTTATTAGGTTATAGGCAGACTTAATGCATGCATTCAATACTAATTCACTTTTTGCACTGTAAAATTGACAAAATGAACTTGAATCATTCTTCCATTCATTGACCAGAGCTTCCATCTCTCCTTTCTCAAATGGAGGATTCCAAGCATACTTAACAGGCAGATCACAGTTTGCTAATGTGGTTTTGGCAGAAACATACATTGGATTATTTAGCAGGCGATTGGCAGATTTCTTATTCCTAAGGATCTCCAATACCTGTAGCAAGTGTTGAACTGTAGTGTATGCAAATTTCCCTTGCTGCACGAATAAATTGATCTGTTCAATACTCTGTAATATATCCTCATAATCATACTCAGATAATTCTTTTAAACAAAAATCTTTATTTTCCCTAGCCAGTGAAGCAAGTTCATTAGTAGTTTCATAAGTCCATTTAACTCCCCTGAAAGACAATTGCATTTCATTATCTGTTAATGGCAGAATCTCATTGCAGGTCTGATGCGCAGTCGCTAACGATTCTGCAGATTGGACGCGTTTCTTAGAACGTTTGCGTTTTGCCTTTGACCTTGCTGTTTTTGGTGATTTATTCAAAGCTGCAGGAAAATTATCAGTAACACTTTCTGCTTGCTGATCATTTTTGCAAGCAATTGAAGGAGCAGCTGATTGGCCTGCTGCCAGGAGTTCATTAAGAGGAAAAGGCAATGGATCTATGCGCAACCAATTGTGAATTACAAAAGCTATAAATTGCAAAGGACTTTGTCTAAACTGAGTGTGATCTAAGACATCGATTGCCCAATCAAAAAGTTTGCCCTTAAAAAGAGCACAAACGATCCAATCAGACCAGGTAGAAATTGCAGAAGCCCGAAAGTCGGGATTGGCCAGAACTTTAACCAATTCTGATATAAAATTGTCTGTAACTTCAGGACCAAGCTTTTCAAATTTTTTAAAAGAACAGGACCCCTGACAAACAGTGTCATAATTTCTGGAAATTCCCCCCACAATAGGGATTGGTAATGGGGCTACCATAATGTTAAGCTTGGAGGTGTAATCTCCACAGTCAGCATACCACATAAGCTGACGTGAAGGAGGTACACACACCAGCACAAGGGATCAGGATATCCCCAGTTTAGTGGAGGAGAGGACTGACTCCAATAGGAGATTGTGGTGCACAGAGCCGGTGCAGATCCGAACAGCCACAAACAACACTTTCGTAATAACGTCTCAGCGCAAAGTAGCGCTGAGCGCATAAACCAGGACTGAGGAGATCAGGACAAGTAGACAGAATGAACGCTTGCTAGCTAGCGGCTACTTAGCGACAGCAAGCGTCCAAAACCAGACAGACTGGAATGAGGCAGCCAATGCGTTGCGGCGATGGCGTGCCTCACAAAGACAGGACAGGATAGACAGGAAACAGCAGGATCAAGATAGATGAACGTAACACAGATAAATATACAATAAGTATGATTTCCTAGCGTATTACAATTACAGCTATCAATGAAACTATTTGTAACGTCTGACTAACATATGTATATATCGGCAATAAACTGATATATGACATAAGCAGGAACTCTGACTAAGACTGGAGTAATACAGGGGACAGGACTCAGAAGGATTCGCTATCTCTTCGCAGAGATGAACGCAATCCACAAACAGGACCAGGAACAGGATACTACCTCAGCACGGGTGCTCACGATACGCGCAAACTGCCAAAACGTGCTGGAAGGTTGACTGACTGAACACAGGGAATAAACAGTTCGTGTACGTATATATCAGCGACACTGATGTATCAACGTAACACGAATACAAAGAAAATAACAAAATGCGCAAGTATGCGTATATATTGGCGATGAACCAATATATGACACAAGACAAGCAAGTAACAACTTCTAGAACAAGAGCAGAACTAGGAGGACTCGCTGACCCCTTCGCAGGAGTCAGCGCAGTCCACACGGACCAAGAACGAGGTGGGGCACGAGCAGAGTAACAGACTGAATCTGAGACTATGGTAGCCCGTGAGACATTGCAGGAAGCAGTTCTTTATACTGAGGTCATCCAATGGGAGCAGACCTGCAGATTCCCACACAAGTGAATGGTAATTAATCACAGGCTGATAGCAGGAAAAGGCAGACAATGATATGCAGCCTGCAGGAAAGGGACTGCCCCTCCACTGCAGCAGACAATGTCTGTTTACACAAAAGCATATTAAACTGTCATTAACTTCAGAGCGACTGCAGATGGAATCAGCAACCAGTTCAAGTGCAAACCAAACTATGCAAGCAAATGCATGTAATGACATCAGAACTGCTTGGCTTGCAATACCACTGCAGTCAGCAGTAAACGCTGCAGAAGCGATCATAACACTTAGTGAATTGAGGCCATTATCTCCTAGGAAGAAAACGTAGGCACGGTTCACATATGCGGTAAGCGGAACGGGAGCGGAAAGTATACTGTAAGCGAACGGATCCAATGCTAAACAAATGGATCCGTTCCCATCTATCCGCTTGTACAAATTCGTTGTCTGTTCCTCTCCACCGACAAAAAAATGCAGCAGAACCCAATTTTCCGGACCGTTGTGCCCAGCGGAACGGAAACGGAAGGTTTTGCAGCTTCATAGGAACAAATAGAAAGCTGACAGTTTTTACCTGATCCTGATGGCCGGATTCATACGGCCGGGTCCGCAAAAAAAACGCTAATGTGAACCAGGCCTTAGGAGAAAAAGTGAATAGAATGAAGGCCAAAGAGAGAAAGAGAGAGAAAAAGGGGGAGAAAGAGTGGTGGCAGAGAGTAAGAAACGCTTCTCCATTAGCTCTATATGAATTCCCCACTGGGGACACTGAGCTGGATCTGCCTAAGCAAAAAATGATTATGCCACCCAATCAGTCAACTAAATAGAACAATAGTCATTTTTTCTGTCTTTGGGTCACCTCTACTCATCCACTCCCTACCTCTGTTGAAAGGTAGGGAGTGTATGAGTAGACCTCAGAAGTGGATGAGTAGACCTCAGAAGAGTATCATCTCCCAACCCTGTTTAGTGCATATCAGAGCTGGATGGTGTAATGGTTAAGGGCTCTGCCTCTGACACAGGAGACCAGGGTTCGAATCTCGGCTCTGCCTGTTCAGTAAGCTAGCACCTATTCAGTAGGAGACCTTAGGCAAGTCTCCCTAACACTGCTACTGCCTATAGAGCGCGCCCTAGTGGCTGCTGCTCTGGCGCTTTGAGTCCGCCAGGAGAAAAGCGTGATATAAATGTTATTTGTCTTGTCTATTTAAAATAAATCAGAGGTGAGAGACATATGAAGGCTGCCATATTTATTTCCTTTTAAAGTGGACCTGAACTCAGAACTCCTCTCTGCTCTAAAAGATACACAACAGCATAATAACTTTTAAACACAAATAATTTCTTTGTTACAGCTGATACAAATCTTAAAATAAATCTGCACAGTTTCTACTTCCTGATTCATGGAAGCAGACATATTGTTTACAGCCTGTGTTTTCCAATGGGCTTATCTGCTTATCTGTCATAGGAAGTCATGTGACACAGGGGAGGATCAAATGACAACTTGTGATTAGACACAAATGAGGGGGAATTAAACAGGCTAAACTCTCTAAATACATTCAGGGGGCATTTCTCTATGTCTTCCTTCTGTCCTGTGCAAGAGTTCAGGTCCACTTTAAACAGTACCAGTTGTCAGACAGTCCTGGTCTCGGTAGTGTCTCAGTCACACACCTGAAACAAGCATGCAGCTAATCTCATCAGATACTTGCCAGAAACATCTGATCTGATATTAGGGCAGCACGGTGGCGTAGTGGTTAGCTCTCTCGCCTTGCAGCACTGGGTCCCTGGTTTGAATCCCAGCCAGGGCACTATCTGCAAAGAGTTTGTATGTTCTCTGCGTGGGTTTCCTCCGGGCACTCCGGTTTCACATTCCAAAAACATATGGATGAGTTAATTGGCTCCCCCTAAAAAATTGGCCCTAGACTACAGTACTTACACTACATAATATAGACATATGGCAATTGTAGGGATTAGATTGTGAGCTCCTTTGAGGGACAGTTAGTGACAAGACAATATATATATACACTGTACAGTGCTGCGTAATATGTCGGCGCTATATAAATACTAAATAATAATAATAATCTGCATGCATGTGGATCATACGCAATGGATCAGCAGGACAGCCAGGCAATGTGCATTGTTTAAAAGGAAATAAATGTGTTAGCATCCATATGTTTCTTGCCTTAGGTTCCATTTATGCCCACCCCATCTTTGTGAAAGAAAGGATTAAATAAAAAGGCTGACACACGCTAGGTTAAAGTTGACGCACACAAACAAGTGACATCTCTAAGAGGACTTTACCAGTGAGTATTTGTAGTATGGGAGCATTGTCTGGGTTTTAGCATGGCATCATCTTACAAAGAGGACATCATTAATCATTCATTATTATAGATAGATCAAAGCCTTGTTCTCAATAGAGTTTTATCACTGCAATCACAGTTTAATTAAGGGGGGGGGGGGGGGAAGATTCACCGACAGTTTTTAGATTTTGGATTATCAGTGGAAATAAGATATACTGTATGTATACAGGGCATCTCTGGATAACAAACAAAGTACGGACTGTAGGTTTGTTCTTAACCTGAATCAGTTCTTAAGTTGGAACAAGGTTCCATTTCTGTTACCCTGTGCCCTCCTGTGCCTCCAGTGTCCCCCTGTGTGTCACCTCTGCCCCCTGTACCTTCTTATTCAAGTTTAACCTATTTTGGTTCCTGGACGTAGAAACTACGTCCAGGAACAATGCGCGCTACCGGCCGCAGATTCGGTAGCCACGGAATCAATGTATCGGGCTATGCTGCCCGATCACTGATTCCTCTCCCCCGCTGAAAAAGCGACAGCTTCTCTCGGAAGCTTCGCTTTTTCTGGCCGTTCCCTCCCCGATGCGTCACTCTAAGCGTGTGTTACGCTTAGAGTGACGTCATGTAAACAAACTCATGGCCGCCATCTTGGGGCCAAAAAGTAAAACTACAACAAAAAGTAAAAAAAAAATAAAATCAACACACATTTACATTAAAAAACTTTGGTTTACATCCCACCCTCCCAAAAATACCCAAATAAAATGTTTAATTTAAAAAAAAAAAAACCATTACAATAAAATAAAAAAAAATGTAAATATTTACCTAAGGGTCTAAACTTTTTAAATATCAATGTAAAGATGAAATATTTCTATATTTTTTTTTATTTTAAACTTGTAAATAGTGATAGATGCAAAACGGAAAAAATGCACCTTTATTTCCAAATAAAATATTGTCGCCATACATTGTGATAGGGACATAATTTTAACGGTGTAATAACCGGGACATATGAGCAAATACAATACGTGAGTTTTAATTATGGAGGCATGTACTATAATGGCTGAAAACTGAGAAATAATGAATTTTTTCCGTTTTTTCTTATTCTTCCTGTTAAAATGCATTTACAGTAAAGTGGCTCTTAGCAAAATGTACCCCCCAAAGAAAGCCTAATTGGTGGCGGAAAAAACAAGATATAGATCAGTTCATTGTGATAAGTAGTGATAAAGTTATAGGCTAATCAATGGGGGGGGGTGAACATTTCTCAAGTGAAAACGATGGCACGCGAATGGGTTAAAAGCCACTTTTTCTTTACATTTTTAAAATTGATTTCCTCAAAAACTACATGTCCAATTTGAATTTTTATTCCCACAGAATCACAAGATCCATGCCATTCATATGGGCGGGTTGTTTGTAAGTTGGTGTTTGGAAGTCAGAGACACAAACTCGTGTATATATGTATATATATATATATATATATATATATATATATATATATATATATATATATATATATATATATATATACATTTTTTTGTGGGGGGGGGGGTGTTTGGGCTTTTTTGTTTTGTTACAATTGTGTTACAGTTAAGGCCTCTTGCACACTGCAAGCAATTCAGATTCAGATTCCGCTTTTTAATCAGTTTTTACCTCCGATTCAGATTCAGATTTGCAGTGTGCAAGGAGCAAACTGCAAATCTGAATCTGAATCGGAAGTAAAAACAGATTAAAAAGCGGAATCTGAATCTGAATCGCTTGCAGTGTGCAAGAGGCCTAATGCTGTTTTTTTTATTATTTACTTTTTCCAGTCAGAGATATGTATTGTACATAATAAAATAAGTCTGCTTATACAATATTAAATACAAGACAAAGAAAGAAAACCGTAAAAAACAAGCTCCTTGTTGTCTTCAGTCGATGCCTGCCCAGCGGTGGTTTACACTTACTGTGTGCCAGCCAAGCTACAAAGACGTAATTTTGCACAGACTTCTATTTGTGTCTCTCAGCTCCAGCTGGATATATCGGATACCCTCGCCTTGCCTAAAGGTGGTTTCAGGTTAACGTTCCTCTTTCCCCTCAATAAAGCAGGTTTATACGCTTTAATTTTACAGTCTATACTTCCAATAGACTCCTGTCTAAACTCATAAACTTCTTACTAAATTGAATCGATAGGAACTTATAGGTAATATTTTACGCTTTTTGTGTTTCAGATTTTTATGGTTTTATTTGACAAGTTCTATTACATTATATCGTTTTTCACGATTCTATTAGAAATCTGTAGAGGCTGTGAAAGCATCCGCGGTTTCAGGAGAACAATCCTATCCAGAGAAGCTAATATTGTGTGGCTTCCTGCATAGATAGATAGATAGATAGATAGATAGATAGATAGATAGATAGATAGATAGATAGATAGATAGATAGATAGATAGATTGATAGATAGATAGATAGATAAATTCCCCATAGAAACAAGTATATTTTAATTTCTAAATTAAACCTAAATTCTCATAAATACATAAAACAGACCAGCACTGAGTTTAGTTGTAAAGTCATTAAAAACATAAAATCATTTTTTATATATCGCTAGCATTAAAAAAAATTGACCAGGCATTACTTCAAATTATGTTTTGACTTGTTTTGATTCCCCTGTAGCAAAAGAATATTACACAATAGGCAACATTCAAAGTGTCAGTTTACTTATACTTAACCTCCCTGGTGGTAAGCCCGTGCTGAGCACGGGCTATGTCGTGCAGGGGGATTTCTCAGGCCCTGCTGGGCTGATTTGCATAATTTTTTTTGCAACACGCAGCTAGCACTTTGCTAGCTGCGTGTGCACTCTGATCGCCGCCGCTCTGTGCCGATTGTCTGCCGCTCGCTGCGCTGCCCCCCCCCCCCCCAGACCCTGTGCGCTGCCTGACCAATCAGTGCCAGGCAGCGCTGAGGGGTAGTTAGGGACTCCCAATGACGTCACAACGTCAATGACGTTGATGACGTCATGCCGCCCGTCACCGGGGGAAGCCCTCCAGGAAATCCCGTTCTTTGAACGGGATTTCCTGATCAGAGATCGCCGGAGGCGATCGAAGAGGGTGGGGGGATGCCGCTGGGCAGCGGCTATCATGTAGCGAGCCCTGGGCTCGCTACATGATTTAAAAAAATAAAATTAAAAAAATCTGCTCTGCTGCCCCCTGGCGGTTTTTAATAAACTGCCAGGGGGGTTAAATGTACCAAAAATGTATTAAAATCAAGTCTAGATCAACAGTCATTTTCTTTATTCTGACCCCATATTAAACTACTGACCTGTTTTCTCCAATATGTTCAATATTAGCTTTCACGTTATGCCTACACTGATAGTAAACTAGCTCCAGTGTGTGCTGCTCACTGCTTGAGATGTGTCTATAAATGTTTCCAAGGCTTGTTTATGGGTATGGTAAATTCTTGTTGGCATGTCAGAGAGAGTCAACATCAGTTTTAAGATGAAAGGGAATGCCCTTAAATCATGTCTGCAGTCTCCAAAAATTTCATAAATGCTAAGTTTTTTGTTACCTTACAGTATTTTTATATGTACGTTTCCAACGTTTTTTTTCTGAACTAAATTCTCAATGGAAGTGTCAGACTGTGAAACTTTCATTTCAGGAATGAGTAAATACAAAAAATAAAAGATTATAGGGGTTCTGGATCTGTCTAGTGGGTTACCACCAGAGGAGGAAAATAAGAAAATAGTATGTATCCTGTACACCGACCAAAATATTACTATAGTTGTAAACAAGGGCAGATTAAAGTGGAGCTGTCAGCCATACTATCTCAGAAAAAATCAAAAACAAAATAAAAACAGATATAGAAGTAGATAAATACTTGTTCTACATACATAACATGTGTATTGCAATGTGCAGGTTTTAATTTTAGTGATTTTTTTGATAATAAAAAAAGAGAAAATCTTCAGACACTCTCACCCAGGTCTGCAGTAGAAAGTGCATTGAGAAATATTGGCCAATCAGAGAGGAAGAGAGGTGTGGGAGGGGAAAACAGGAGGGAAAGAGGCATCATCATATCAGGCTGCATTAGTTAAGTCTGAGGGGAAAAGAAAAAAGAAAAAAAAAAAGAATACCCAGCATGCCCTGCAACTTCCTTTGTGTGGCCACACACACACCCCTTATGATCAATTTGAGAAAAGGTGAAGATTGCTTGTGGGAAAAGGGTATCTGCTACTGATTAGGATGAGTTCAGTCCTGGGTTTAAAGAGATACTGAAGCGGAAAAAAAAAATATGATATAGTGAATTGGTTGTGTACTATGAATAATTACTAGAAGATTAGCAGCAAAGAAAATATTCTCATACTTTTATTTTCAGGTATATAGTGTTTTTTCTAACATTGCATCATTCTATAATATGTGCACATTACACAACACTCAGCATTCAAAATGAGTCTTTCAGAGCAGTCTGTGAAGTAATGAACTCTCCTCTGGCAGAGGAAAAGTAAACAGTTCAATTACAGTTGAGATAATAAAAGTCAGATAACAGCCCTCTCCACCACTAACTTAGTCGGAGAGCTTAATGGCTTGTTTGCATAGAGATAACAACTGGAGTTTCTCAACTCTTCCTGTACTGGAAACAATTACACTGATGTATCTGATCTTAATGTTTTATTTCTTAGCTGTGCTACACATACAAATCATAATATCATCATTTTTTTTTGCTTCAGTGTCTCTTTAAACAAAGACATTCAAGGTGACAGAAGTATATGAAGCTTTACTTACCTGGGGCTTTACCAGCTCCTAGAAGTCTGTCCGGATTGGCTTTCTGTGCTTGCACAGGTGCACGCGCCCCTATTGTTATTGCATTCTGGGAGCATTCTGAGCATGTGCAGTGCTACTTCCAGGTCTGACTGCGGGACCCTGTAGGAAGACAGATCTGCAGTGTGGGACCAGAGGGCCTTCTAGGGGTTGGATGAAGCCCTAGGTAAGTAAAGCTTTATATACATCAGTCACCTTTGAATTGTCCTGCATCTTGGGTTCATAAATACCTTGATAAGTGCTTGGAAGTGTGGGGGTCCTACCAGTCATTCAGTTTGTGTAGTTGTGGAAAATAAGCAACACATTATTACAAGTCTGTGCAGCTAATTACTTCTGCACAAAAGGATACGGAGACAGCTGTACTGTGGACACTGGTGCACCATAGAGTGCAGATTCCAGACTAGAAAAGTAATGCAAATTGTACTTACCAACGTCTTATTTTCTAGCTGTCTGAACACTGGGAATGTTAAATACTTTAAATGACAAATTATGGCACAGCAGTAGCACATGCTTATCACATTTTAAAGAGAACCCGAGGTGGGTTTGAAGAATGTTATCTGCATACAGAGGCTGGAGCTGCCTATACAGCCCAGCCTCTGTTGCTATCCCAAACCCCCCTAAGGTCCCCCTGCACTCTGCAATCCATCATAAATCACAGCCTCGCTGTCGACACACAGCGTGTCACAGCGTGCTGTGTTTATCTCTATAGTCTCAGTCTGCTGCTCTCCCCGCCTCCTGCAGAACTCCAGTCCCCGCCTGCCTTCCTTCCCTCCTCACTGATTAGAGGGAAGGGACGGGGCAGGGACCGGAGCTCTGCAGGAGGCGGGGGAGCAGCCGAGACTGACACTACAGATGTAAACACAGCCTCACAGCACGGCTGTGATCTATCTCTGATTGCAGAGTGCAGGGGGACCTTAGTGGGGTTTGGGATAGCAACAGAGGCTGGGCTGTATAGGCAGATCCAGCCTCTGTATGTAGATAACATTCTTCAAACCCACCTCGGGTTCTCTTTAAGCAAAAAATGTAGTGATTGCATAGCAATATTTCATCTTTCAAATGTAAAGTTCTGTGGTCTATTCTTGAGTCATACATTGGTGAATCATACACTTGCTGCCGCAGAAGATCCCATTCCCTTCTTCTTACAAATTGGTCATGTACATTTGCAAACATCCAACTCTGGTTAAAGATGTTCTTCTTGTGCTTTCAGCCTTAAATCTTCAGGATTTCAACCTGTCAGATCATTGTCTACATCTGCAGTCACTGAAATTGCAGGTCAAAACTGTCACTGTTCAGTCTGATTGTTGAACTCAAGAAGACGTCCTGGGCAGCACAATGTAAAAGCACAGAAAAGATGCGTTTCTATTTAATGGTTGCCAGCATGTGAGGAATACAAGGAGTACACAGCAGGGGATGGGGGATGAACACCTTGGAGAAAAATACAGAGACAACAGAAGCCCAATAGTGCCGTGTATAACTACTTTTATTGAGAAGATAAACATAGAGAGAAAATATGCTCACAAAGGTGGGTTCCATGAAGGGGCAACCAACCACAGGAAGCAGGTGAAGAACTTAAAGAGAAACAGTAACCAGGCATTGAACTTCATCCCAATCTGTAGCTGATACCCCCTTTCCCATGAGAAATCTTCTCCTTTTCTCAAACGGATCATCAGGGGGTGAACCCCCTCCCACAGTGTGATGTCAGGACCATGGTCCTGACAGTTTCCTGTCTGTGAACCTCATTGCATTGTGGGAAACTGCAATAAAAGCAAGCAGCATCTCCTTCCACTCACATCACCTGCCAGCAGTAAAAATGTCACCATGTGATAAATGTCAGAATGTGAATCAGGGAGAGGAAACATTTTACAATGGGTGAGCACTGACTAAATCATTTATACATAATTATTGTAAAAAATGAAGCACTTTTTTATTACATTATTTTCACTGGAGTTCCTTTTTAAGCCTGTCTCCACTCGTGGACCTGTACAATGGTTGCACTCTTGGAAAAATAAATATGGCTTGTAAGTGGTCGAACCACTGCACACCTCAAACTCCCCCCCCCCCCCCCCTTTCCTTAGAGAAAGGGACAACAAGGGGGAATAGGTGCCCAGGATGGAATAAGACTAGGGTAAAACCAAGTAAACTTATAATAGATAGGGGAGCCTTACCTCTCAATTAGAGAGGGCCCGAACCTCTGATTTTTGGTTCGCGAACTTCCGCAAAAATTTGATTTGCGCAAACTTCCGTGAACCATAACAGACTTCGATGGGGAGGCGAACTTTGAACACTAGAAAGTGCAGTGCACGGGGTCACGCGCAAAGTAGGTATGCGTACACAAGTGCCCAAAAAGGGCTTTTCACACCGGCGCTAACACTTAGCGCCGGTTAGTGTATCAAGCACATTGAATGCTAAATTGCAAGCCTAAGGTGCTTTAAAACATCTTGCATGTGTATACATCAATCAGGGAGTGTAATTAGAGTACTGCTTCACACTGACACACCAAACTGACTGTGTAACGCACCGCAAACAGCTGTTTGTGTAGTGACGGCCGTGCTGGACTGGTGCGCACCATGGCGAGAGTGTCATATTGAGAGGTAAGACACCTCTATCTTTTTTTATTTTACTTGGTTTTAACCTAGTTTTATTCCATCCTTGGCGCCTCTCCCCCCTTGTTGTACAAGATGTAACAACCTTCTTTAAATGCCCCCCCCCCCCCCCACACACACACACACGCACACACACACACACACACATACATTGTATACAGTAAAACACCTGTTACCCAGAACTCAGTTAACCATAATTCACAGGCAACCAGAAAAAAACAAAAACAAATCCTGGCCTTGTAGGAGGCATGCATATAGTCTAAGATGCATATATGACTATATTAGAGAATAGATTGGAAGTCTTTGTAAGGACAGTTACTGTAAGTGACATGACTAGACATACTTTGAAAAACACTGCAGAAAATGTCAGCACTATATAAATACTAATTAATAATAATACAGTTATCTGGCATCAGCCAATCCCCGTTTTTGGCGCAGCGGTCTGATGGATTACTGTATATATATTGTGCACAGTATCTTCAGAGACAACGTACTTTGTCATATGGTCGGAAAAAAAACTCTTTACGGCTGGGAAATCTTGGCACAGTTAGAGTTCAGGAATATTTGCAAGGCTTGCAATAAACACCATTAATAAATGCAAGGCAAATATGCGGAGATTACATCAAACATTATTAATGAACATGTAACCCAATTCCCAAGCTAGTTTCATAGTTTAAATTAGCCACATTTCATAAAACACTTTTTTATAATCCAAAATAGTGATCATATGAGCTGTGCATGTTTTGAAGCTAGTTGAAATTAATGCTTGGGGGATGAGTTGGGTGTCACTATAGTAGCACACAGGAAGACACTGTAGCACACAATAGAGGCCTGCATCGGGTTGGGTACCCACAGATGCCCGTGGGTTACCAGAAGTGCGGTTCAGGTACCCCTTTTTGTTTTAGGTGTGTCAGGTTCCTGCTGCCACTGGCACAGGGAAAGGCCAACCACATGTCCATACAATCACTTCTTGGTAGTCATCCAAATTACCCTTAAATGAATACTATCGATTAACCACTTCACCTCAAAGCGTTTTTTACCCTAACGGACAAGAGAGATTTTCACCTATCAGTGCCCATCCCTTTCATTTGCTAATAGCTTAATCACTACTAATCACAATGAAATGATCTATATCTTGTTTGTTTTTTTTATTACGCTTTTTGGGGTTGATATTTGTTTTCAGTAATTACTTTATTTTCTATGCATTTTAAAGTGAAAAAACAAGAAAAAAATAAAAAATACAATATTTCTCCAATTTCCTCCCCTATAGTTTAAACACTGCTACTGTACAAAAAACCCACACATTTTATCTGCCTATCTGTCCTGGTTATCATCACAAGATTATAATTATGTCCCTAGTACAAAGTATGGTGACAATATAGTATTTGGAAATAAAGGTGTATTTTTTCTATGTGTTTTTTTCTTTTCTCACTAATCTCACGTGCATGTGAATGCAGGTGCACGCGCGGGAGCGTGCATGAGCACAGCGTCAGCAGCACTTTTTGACTTATAGAAATGTCCTGGAGCCATTAAGAGGCTCCAGCAGGACGTTTTCTTAAGTCAGGTTGTCATTAAGTGGTTAAAACAACTTTTGTTTTAATGCTGTATGTTAGGACACACAATACCACAAGCACTAGGAGCAATTTCCTTCCTCACACAGCTCTGCCTCTCTGCTGTAAAATCTTCCATCAGTTTTAGATACGAAAGTGTCCGGCTTTGCAGGGCTAGACCATGTTCCTGCACAGGGGGGCTGCCTGCTATCAACTCCTCAGTGTATAGTTAAATAATCACCTTTAAGGCCCATACACACGTCGGATTTCAGCAAACGACGGGTCGTTTGAACGTTCCGTCGTTCGCCCGCTAAATCGGGCGTGTGTACAGACTGTCGTTCGCTTGATAAGGGTGAGTCCATATCAAGCGAACGACAATCTGTACACACGCCCGATTTAGCGGGCGAACGACGGGACGTTCAAACGACCCGTCGTTCGCGGAGATCCGATGTGTGTATGGGCCTTTAGGTATTGAGTTGGCCAAGGAGGATGAATAATCTAGCATGTGTACAGCACCCCCTAATCCCCTCCCCTCAGCCTGACCACTGAACTTGACAGAGTGCTCAATGAGGGTATTGTTCTCCTATTCACCTTCATGGCAGCACTCATTCTTTTACATAAGTGGAGAGGAATGTTGGAAGCATGGTCTGTGGGGGAGGGGGGGGGGAGGGTGTATTAGCCACACTTGAATGCAGGGGGCTGGGAGGAGGGGGGGGTGGAAATTGTCACATGGGTTGCCTAGGTTTGCAGTTAAAGGTAACCTAAAGCAAAAAAAAAAAAAAAAACACCAGCCCCATGCAGCCATTCTGGGCCCACATTGCCACTCAGCGATGCTCCTGTCACCCGCAGTATCCCTCTTTCAAGACAAGACAAGACAAATAACATTTATATTGCGCTTTTCTCCTTGCGGACTCAAAGCGCCAGAGCAGAGCAGCAGCCACTAGGGCGCGCTCTATTGGCAGTAGCAGTGTAAGGGAGACTTGCCAAAGGTCTCCTACTGAATTAGTGCTGGCTTACTGAACAGGCAGAGCCGAGATTCGAACCCAGGTCTCCTGTGTCAGAGGCAGAGCCCTTAACCATTACACCATCAGCCATCAGCAAGATGTCACTCACTTTAAGTTTTTCATCCTCCCCTCACTGTTAGCTGAGCTGCCTGTCTGTACAGTGAACAGTCACCTGAAATGAACTCTAATGATCTGTGTGCTGAGAATATACAATCTTGACATAGCTTTAGTCTTCTGTTATCCCATACAGAGCACTATTCCCACAGGGAGAGGAAAATAGCAGCAGTCTTTCACCCAGAGCTTGCTGATATGAGCAAAGTGTACATTGATTTTCTGATCAACATTCTCGTGCTTTTCACAGTCCAGTCATGAGACTGGGTGGGTCTCGGATCTTTCAACTGGATGTGTGGCCACTGTCCATGGGCCTCCTGATCGTGCTCCCATGGACAGGCATGCGCAATATGGGAAAATCTCTACTCCGCATGCGCAGAATGCTCCCGGGAACTGAGGATGCCCACGGCTAAGGCCGCACATGCGCAGTGGCTGTCTACTTGCTCAATTGCCCAGCTGAAATGGAAGCCCTGCAGGAGACTTGGGTACTACCGATGATGGCAAGGGAACAGGGCAGCTGCAGGGGGCTGGTGGATGCCCCGAGGAAGTTTTTTTTTTTTTTTGCTTTAAGTACCCTTTAAGATCCCATCAGCAAGATGTCACTCACTTTAATTTTTTCATCCTCCCCTCACTGTTAGCTGAGCTGCCTGTCTGTACAGTGAACAGTCACCTGAAATGAACTCTAATGATCTGTGTGCTGAGAATATACAATCTTGACATAGCTTTAGTCTTCTGTTATCCTATACAGAGCACTATTCCCACAGGGAGAGGAAAATAGCAGCAGTCTTTCACCCAGAGCTTGCTGATATGAGCAAAGTGTACATTGATTTTCTGATCAACATTCTCGTGCTTTTAACAGTCCAGTCATGAGACTGGGTGGGTCTCGGATCTGTCGAAATTTGCTTTGAGTGCAGTAAAGGATACTGAGGTCAGGGAGCTATTTTGTACTGTCTGGCTGGGCTGTCTAGAGACATCTGAATCACAGATTTGGCTGACCAAAATGGCACATCTCTTGACAGATTAGACATTTCACGTGTACTCTTGTTCCAGCAGTGTGTTTAGCCATTGTCTTGAGTTCACTTTCGGCATGATGCTGTAGAATACAAAGAAAATGAAGCATCCCACTTTTCTGTTTCATGAAGCTGGAAGCATTCTATAAGAAGGGGGGGGGGGGAGAGGGGGTAGAGAGAGAAATTCCAAAAGCAACAATTATACTAACTCAAAGAGACACTACAGGAAAAAGTAACGAATATAGAACTTGACATTAACCACCCACCTAACATCTACAACTAACTGTATCCGACATGCCTTATGGTTTATTGTCAGTATTGTCACAACACATCAAAATATTTCTTGACAAGTCGATCCAGAAAGAAATAGAGACTGATGCAGTTCTACAAACTCTCGTGAAAAATGGAGTATCTCAAAAGCACGGGGCTTATTCGATAAGGAGATAAAGGCTCATTCGATAAGGAGAGAGTGTGGTGGCTCGAAGCAGCCGTCGGAAATATCAAATAACCTAATGCAACTTGACTCAGATGTTATTGTTTGCTATAGATTACTACAATTTTCACATTATTATTGATCTTAGCAGTGCCTTATTCAATAAAAACTTGAACAGACTTTTGATGGTTGTTGACATGATCCAGTAAGCGACATAACAGACGTTCTAGAACTTGGTATGAAGAGAAATCCCCGGGTTTAGGGAACAGTATTGTTGATCTTCATGGAGAGGGGAGGAGTGAGAGGGGAAGGTTATTCCTCCTCCCCCCCAATTTTTTTTATATAGTCATTTTTTGCATCATAATGAAAAAAAATGACTATATATATTATATATATCTATAGATAGATAGATAGATAGATAGATAGATAGATAGATAGATAGATATAGATAGATAGATAGATAGATAGATAGATAGATAGATAGATAGATAGATAGATAGATAGATAGAGTCAGAAAATCAGAAATCAGAATTTTGTGATTGATCTATAATTACCATAGTAATCCGGAAAAACTGGAACATTTTTGCATTCTCTGATCGGTGCAGTTTTTCCAAGTTCTGTGATTGGGCAAAAATTACTAAGTTGCATTTAATTGGATGTTGCGGGAATTCCGATTTCCAGATTCCAAATTGCCAGTTTGAAATGCAAAAATTTCTATTCCGGTGAATCTGAATGAGTATCCCTAGTGGTGAAGTTTCAAGGTAGCCTCTTTTTATATTGAGGAAAATGGTGGACATGGTTGCTGCACTTCTTAGCTTCTTGTCGACCGCTCCACACCAATTGGAGTTAAGTCCTGGGGGAGTGGTTTGCAGGAGATCACGCCTCTCCGCTTGAATGACGGTGCTCTGCTCCGTCATCAGCCTCCCAGCGGCGATCTAAGGCAGCACTGGGGACACTCGGCTGTCCCCTGGAGAGGCTCAGAGAGTGATTGGCTCTCATAGGCTGATGGGAAGGAGGGGAATATAAAATAAATAGTATAATTCATTAAGAAAAAAAAGAAAAAACAGCCTGCAGCCGTTGGTGGGCAGAATGGGGGGGGGGGGGGGAATTCATTTGTGTGCTGCTTTTTACGGCTCTTCAGCAAGCTCTTAAAGAGAATCTGTATTGTTAAAATCGCACAAAAGTAAACATACCAGTGCATTAGGGGACATTTCTCCTTCCTTTTGAATCTCAAGAGATCATTTGTGTGTTTACCTTTCCCCCTGCAGCTCTCATCCACTGAAGAGTGACAGGCTGATTGTTTCTTCCTGCAGACAGCTCTGCCCGGTGTCTGTAATTCCTCAGAGAGCCCAGGCAGCCAGCTCCTTTCACAGCCTAACAGAGGACAACTTATCCAGCTTGTAAAAGATAAGAGAGCAGAGAGGCTGCCTAATGTAAATAACACACACGGGAGTGTGCATAACAGATCAACAACTCTGAAGAGTTGGCAGCCTTTAAGACACAGGGCGAGTGGGAGACAAATCCGACAGGGGAAAGAGAAGTTAATTTATTACAGAGATGGTGATAGTAGAAAGTGCTGCAGTAAGCCAGAGCACATTAGAATAGGTTTAGGAACTTTTAGGATGGTAGGAAACAGGATGACATTTTTGTTACAGAATCTCTTTAAAGCTGTAGTGGCCTGAAGTGTAAAAAATAGCCGGGGGGGGGGGGGGGGGAATGTAGGCCTACGGTCCTTAAGAGGGTAAATAATCTATGGTGGGTGCAGGGCCAGATTTCTGTAAAAGCCACAAGTGCCTCGGCCTTGGGAGTCTACAGACCAAAGGGGCACCTGAACATGAAATAGGGGCTGCTACATATGAAATAGAAAGCTGCAAATGGTGAACAACACATGAGAAAGGGAAGCTGATGCTCAAAAGAGCTGTACATGAATGAGGGGCTGCATACATGACAGTTACATGTGAAAGAGGGGGCTGCACATGGCATGGGAGGGGTGCAGCTGCTCATGGAAGGGGAACCCCAATATACTTGGCCTTGGGGTGGTAAAAGTATAAATTTGGCCTTGAATGGGTGGATGCCCTAACTAATTATGTAAGTAGCAAGGCCAAAGAATAAGAATGACAATAAGGAAACCATGAATAGCTAGTAGATGCCACTCTCGTTACAGGTTCTCTTTGGAGTAGGACAATTTGTAAAGAGATTTGCCAAGAATCTGCACTCTGTTGTCCTCCATTGTTCATTAATTATAGAGCCAGAATAAAAATCCCTTCACTAAAGAGATAATTTTCCTTCAAACCTAAAAATATTCTGTTATTCAGTCCTCTGAATCTCCTTCATTGTCTCTGTGATGAAAGAACATTTAATCATAATGTCAGTGTAACACGCACTCTAATGGAAAACAATCCTCCACTGTGGGGTTCTTAGCTTAGAGGAAAATGGAGACAATTATAATAATGATAAAAATATTTCAGCATTGCTTTACTACATAGCTTTACAATGAACATATATACAATGAACATACAGTGGGTTGCAAAAGTATTCGGCCCCCTTGAAGTTTTCCACACTTTGTCACATTACTGCCACAAACATGAATCAATTTTATTGGAATTCCACATGAAAGACCAACACAAAGTGGTGTACACGTGAGAAGTGGAACAAAAATCATACATGATTCCAATTATTTTTTACAAATCAATAACTGCAAAGTGGTGTGTGCATAATTATTCGGCCCCCTTTGATCTGAGTGCAGTCAGTTGCCTATAGACATTGCCTGATGAGTGCTAATGACTAAATAGAGTGCACCTGTGTGTAATGTAATGTCAGTACAAATACAGCTGCTCTGTGAGGGCCTCAGAGGTTGTCTAAGAGAATATTGGGAGCAACAACACCGTGAAGTCCAAAGAACACACAAGACAGGTCAGGGATCAAATTACTGAGAAATTTAAAGCAGGCTTAGGCTACAAAAAGATTTCCAAAGCCTTGAACATCCCACGGAGCACTGTTCAAGCGATCATTCAGAAATGGAAGGAGTATGGCACAACTGTACACCTAACAAGACAAGGCCATCCACCTAAACTCACAGGCCGAACAAGGAGAGCGCTGATCAGAAATGCAGTCAAGAGGCCCATGATGACTTTGGACGGGCTGCAGAGATCTACAGCTCAGGTGGGAGACTCTGTCCATAGGACAACTATTAGTCATGCACTGTACAAAGTTGGCCTTTATGGAAGAGTGGCAAGAAGAAAGGCATTATTAACAGAAAGCATAAGAAGTCCCGTTTGCAGTTTGCCACAAGCCATGTGGGGGACACAGTAATCACGTGGAAGAAGGTGCTCTGGTCAGATGAGACCAAAATGGAACTTTTTGGCCAAAATACAAAACGCTATGTGTGGCAGAAAACTAACACTGCACATCACTCTGAACACACCATCCCCACTGTCAGATATGGTGGTGTCAGCATCATGCTCGGATGGTGCATCTCTTCCGCAGGGACAGGGAAGCTGGTCAGAGTTGATGGGAAGATGAACGGAGCCAAATACAGGGCAAACTTGGAAGAAAACCCCTTGGAGACTGCAAAAGACTTGAGACTGGGGCGGAAGTTCACCTTCCAGCAGGACAATGACCCTAAACATAAAGCCAGGGCAACAATGGAATGGTTTAAAACAAAACATATCTATGTGTTAGAATCAGTGCTGGGCCGAAATTACGCATTAGCATAATTACGCATCGTAATTCACTACAAATGCACCGTAAGCGTTACGTGTAAGGTTACGGTATTATGCGTAATTAATTACGCGTAGACCGTGGGGTTACGTTTTACGCGTAACAAATTACGCGTAAGACAGTAAACTCCCATTACACAGTCTGCCGTAATCGCGTAATATTACGCTCCCGTATAATATAAAAAAGCCGCCGACTTTGAGGGTTAATAGCAAAGCCCCCTTAAGTGCTAAGAGCCTCAAATTTGGAGAATATATTAAGGAGATCAGAAGGAATAAGAGGAAAAAAATTTTTTCAAAAAGACCTTATAGTTTTTGAGAAAATCGATGTTAAAGTTTCAAAGGAAAAATATATACATTTAAAAACCCGCCGACTTTAACGGTTAATAGCAAAGCCTGCTTAAAATTTAGGAACACCAAATTCACAGGGTATATTAAGGGGATCAGTGGGAATAAGAGGAAAAAATTTTTTTTCAAAAAGATTATAGTTTTTGAGAAAATCGATTTTTAAGTTTCAAGGGCGAAAATGTCTTTTAAATGCGGAAAATGTCAGGTTTTTTTGCACAGGTAACAATAGTGTTTTATTTTCATAGATTCCCCCAAGTGGGAAGAGTTTTACTTACTTCGTTCTGAGTGTGGGGAAATATAAAAAAAAAACAACGTGGGGTCCCCCCTCCCAGACCTCTTTAACCCCTTGTCCCCCATGCAGACTGGGATAGCCAGAATGCGGAGCACCGGCCGCGTGGGGCTCCGCACCCTGACTATACCAGCCCGCATGGTCCATGGATTGGGGGGTCTCGGAAGGGGAGGGGCAGCCAAGCTTTCCCCTCCCCCTCCGAGCCCTTGTCCAATCCAAGGACAAGGGGCTCTTCTCCACCTCCGATGGGCGGTGGAGGTGGAGGCCGCGATTTCCTGGGGAGGGGTTCATGGTGGCATCTGGGAGTCCCCTTTAAAAAGGGGTCCCCCAGATGCCCACCCCCCCTCCCAGGAGAAATGAGTATAGAGGTACTTGTACCCCTTACCCATTTCCTTTAAGAGTTAAAAGTAAATAAACACACAAACACATAGAAAAAGTATTTTAATTGAACAAAAAACATAACCACGAAAAAAGTCCTTTAATATTCTTAATTAACCATTAATACTTACCTGTCCCTTTAAAAGCCAGTTCCCACGCAATATCCTCGGAAATATACTAATCAGTTACAATGTAACAAAGTTATTACAATGTAACAACTTTGTTACTTTGTAACACCACCGCACCCGACGTCACTCGCCGCTCACCCGCCAGCCGCCGCATACACGCTAGTCCCCGCCGGCTCCCGCCGTCCACTCCGCCCACACCTGTCACCCATATACATGCTGGCACCCATGGGTGCCAGCATGTATATAGGTGACATGTGGGAGAGGCGGGGAGGGCAGCGGAGCCGGCGGGGACTTAGCGTCCCTTCAACCGACAGAGCTCTGAGCTATATTAGCTCAGAGCTCTCGAAAGCATCTTTGTATTTGGGCTCCAAGGAGCCCCATTGGTCCTTAGCAGACCAATGGGGTTCCTTCAAATCAGATTTAAAGGGGACTCCCAGATGCCACCATGAACCCCTCCCCAGGAAATCGCGGCCTCCACCTCCACCGCCCATCGGAGGTGGAGAAGAGCCCCTTGTCCTTGGATTGGACAAGGGCTCGGAGGGGGAGGGGAAAGCTTGGCTGCCCCTCCCCTTCCGAGACCCCCCAATCCATGAACCATGTGGGCTGGTATAGTCAGGGTGCGGAGCCCCACGCGGCCGGTGCTCCGCATTCTGGCTATCCCAGTCTGCATGGGGGACAAGGGGTTAAAGAGGTCTGGGAGGGGGGACCCCATGTCGTTTTTTTTTATATTTCCCCACACTCAGAATGAAGTAAGTAAAACTCTTCCCACTTGGGGGAATCTATGAAAATAAAACACTATTGTTACCTGTGCAAAAAAAACTGACATTTTCCGCATTTAAAAGACATTTTCGCCCTTGAAACTTAAAAATCGCTTTTCTCAAAAACTATAAGGTCTTTTTGAAAAAATGTTTTTCCTCTTATTCCCACTGATCCCCTTAATATACCCTGTGAATTTGGTGTTCCTAAATTTTAAGCAGGCTTTGCTATTAACCGTTAAAGTCGGCGGGTTTTTAAATGTATATCTTTTTCCTTTGAAACTTTAACATCGATTTTCTGAAAAACTATAAGGTCTTTTTGAAAAAAAAATTTCCTCTTATTCCTTCTGATCTCCTTAATATATTCTCCAAATTTGAGGCTCTTAGCACTTAAGGGGGCTTTGCTATTAACCCTTAAAGTCGGCGGCTACCTAACATTGATCCATGCGTCAACTTTTCCGCTTGGCAGCATGACCTTACGCATTAATTGCTAGTAGGATTTTACGCGTAAGCCTATAATGTAACAACCTGAATTACGGTATACTTACGCGTAATTGCGTAAGTGCTATGCGTAATTACGGACATGTTCCGAAATTGTATGTCTATGCCGTAAGCGTAATTTCATAATGCGTAATAGCGTAAAATTACGCGTAATGATCCGTAAGCGTAGCTTTCTCCATTACGACCAGCACTGGTTAGAATGGCCCAGTCAAAGTCCAGATCTAAATCCAATCGAGAATCTGTGGCAAGATCTGAAAACTGCTGTTCACAAACACTGTCCATCTAATCTGACTGAGCTGGAGCTGTTTTGCAAAGAAGAATGGGCAAGGATTTCAGTCTCTAGATGGGCAAAGCTGGTAGAGACATACCCTAAAAGACTGGCAGCTGTAATTGCAGCAAAAGGTGGTTCTACAAAGTATTGACTCAGGGGGCCGAATAATTATGCACACCCCACTTTGCAGTTATTTATTTGTAAAAAAATGTTTGGAATCATGTATGATTTTCGTTCCACTTCTCACATGTACACCACTTTGTATTGTGTCTTTCACGTGGAATTCCAATAAAATTGATGCATGTTTGTGGCAGTAATGTGACAAAATGTGGAAAACTTCAAGGGGGCCGAATACTTTTGCAACCCACTGTATATCACACCATTGAATGGAAGTGGCTGAAGTTGATTGTTGTGTCTCTACTAGAGATTAGGGAACAGTTGAAGAACCATACAATTTCTCCAAGGTGATATTTTCAGTTCATATCAATAAAATGCTTTTGTAGCCACCAGGAAGCAAGGAAACACTTAAAATAGTTTTGATAAAAAAAACTTTTTCGCCTACGTTTTGGAACATTTTCAGTTGCAAAGTGCTAACACGTTATTTTAAACTGAAGATGAAAAATGATCTCCTACGAGAAAACGTGGGAGAAAAGGTGAATTGAATAAGGGCCAGTGGGTGATGCATAAAATGTTGTTTCTTCTGGGCCCTAATATAATGCAGTGGAATCTTGGTTCGTGAGCATAATTCCTTCCAAAAACATACTTGTAATCCAAAGCACTCTTATATCAAAGCAAATTTCCGCATAACAATTAATAGAAAGAAACCCAGTTTGATTCATTCCACAATCCAAAAACAGCTGTAGTAAAATAGTATAAAATAAAAATGTAAACAAGACTTTCACTAATACAAACAGAATCATTGACATCTGTTGGCTCAACCCAACCTTTTTTGTGTGTGTGTGTGGCTTTAAAGAGAACCCGAGGTGTGTTTAAAGAATGTTATCTGCATACAGAGGCTGGATCTGCCTATACAGCCCAGCCTCTCTGTAGCTATCCCAAACCCCACTAAGGTCCCCCTGCACTCTGCAATCCCTCATAAATCACCATGCTGTGAGGCTGTGTTTACATCTGTAGTGTCAGTCTCAGCTGCTCCCCCGCCTCCTGCATAGCTCTGGTCCCTGCCCCCGTCCCTTCCCTCCAATCAGCAGGGAGGGAAGGGATGCAGACGGGGACTGGAGTTCTGCAGGAGGCGGGGAGAGCAGCAGACTGACACTATAGAGATAAACACAGCCAGCTCTGACAAGCTGTTTGTCAGCAGCGTGGCTGTGATTTATGAGGGATTGCAGAGTGCAGGGGGACCTTAGGGGGGTTTGGGATAGCAACAGAGGCTGGGCTGTATAGGCAGCTCCAGCCTCTGTATGCAGATAATATTCTTCAAACCCACCTCGGGTTCTCTTTAACGAGGAATTCATCCAATGACAGTTACTGTTGGGAATTTCATTGAAATGTGATTTTGCAGTCTGCACACTTTTTGTCAGATTAAATACAGTTAAAGGGACTCTGAGCAGTGCAGAAACTATGGAAAGATGCATATCATTTTAAAGCTCTCTTTCTCCTCTTTCCAATGATATGTAAACCGCCACCCTACGCTTTTTAGTTTTCGCTATTTTCGCGATTCAAATTGCCATGACCGCAATTTCAATCGCAAAAATAAAGAAAACGTAAAGGCGTAGAGCGACGATTCTGTCGCCAGAAAGAGGAGAAAGAGAGCTTTAAAATGATATCCATCTTTCTATACTTACATTGTATTACACAGGGCGACTTTTTCCTAAAGTCAGCAGCTCCATTCTGCTGAATGGAGCTGCTGACACTGGGGAAAGTGTCGCCCTGTGTAATACAAGTAACTATGGAAAGATGGATATCATTTTAAAGCTCTCTTTCTCCTCTTTCTGACGGCACCTAAATCGTTGCCCTACACCTTTTAGTTTTCTCTATTTTCGCGATTGAAATCTCGACCGCGGCAATTTCAATCGCGAAAATAGCGAAAACTAAAAGGCGTAGGGCGGCGTTTTATATATCATTGGAAAGAGGAGAAAGAGAGCTTTAACCTCCCTGGCGGTAAGCCAGTGCTCAGCACGGGCTATGCTGTGCAGGGGGATTTCTCAGGCCCTGCTAGGCCGATTTTGATAAATTTTTTTTGCAGCACGCAGCTAGCACTTTGCTAGCTGCGTGTGCCCTCTGATCGCCGCTGCTCTGCACCGATTACGCGGCGCGCGCTGCGCTGTGAGCCCCCCCCCCAGACCCCGTGCGCTGCCTGGCCAATCAGTGCCAGGCAGCGCTGAGGGGTAGATCGGGTCTCCCAATGACGTCACGAGGCGACGGGGGAAGCCCTCCAGGAGATCTCGTTCTTTGAACGGGATCTCCTGATCTCCGATCGCCGGAGATATGCATCTTTCCATAGTTTCTGCACTGCTCGGAGTCCCTTTAAGTCAAACCTGCAATGCCAAAATGAGAAGAACTTGTCATGAATCTTGGCTCATTTTCTGCCCACCAACAGAGCTTTCTGTTGGTGAGCTCAGATTGCTGCTGCTGTCAGGGGACCAATCAGGACAATCGCCTCTCATAGGCAGCAGCCTATAAGAGGGATCAGATGTTGAGCCCATCCAGGGGACAGCCAAGTGACAGGGCTGTCCCCAGTACAGCACTGTGATCCACTGCAGCGCTGTACTGGGGACAGCCCTGTCACTTGGCACCTAAAAGATCTTTTCTTTTCAGTCTGCCAACTGCGATCGCCACTGGCGGACTGTTGCTCTGTCTCTCAAGCGGGGATGCACGATCCCTGTTAATCTCCCCCAGGACTTGACGCCAATCTGCGTTAGGCGGACCTGGGGGAGCCACCTTCCCGATGCCTATTGGAGTTAGGTGGTCGGGGAAAAAAAAACATGCTATAGATGGTAATATTACATTGGCACTACAATTGCTTCGTGCCGGATAAGATTTATCAAATTCCTGTTTTATAAAAATCTGGCTAAGCTTCATTCACCAATTAATATGCTTAGCTATTCTAATGAATGGAGGTGTTGATTGAACTGGGTGGAGAGTTATGTGTTGCAGCTGCCAGGCTTTCCAGCGTTCTCGCCGCTCTGCGTCTTCTGAATCACGTAAGAGACACCTATAGGCAAAACATTTCATCTCTCACTGCCTTCCTTCTCAATTATGTCTTCACATTCCCCAGATTGCTGATGTGAGAGACTCAAACACTTTGATTCGCAAATTGCCCCAAAAAAGCATCTCTTTTCGTGTTTTGATTATAAAGGGAGTCATTTCTGTAAACAAGAAGTTTAAGATGTCAACTTGCAATTCAAGGTATAACAAAGTCACTAATAAGGCGACAATGTTTACGGCCCACCCCCATATCAACATATCAACCTTTTAAACTTCCTGTCCATCCTATCAGAAAGATCCCCCCTAGGTGTCATAAGTAGGGATAACGTTATTGCTGATTAAATAGAGACATATCTAAAATGTCAAAATTGCTCTGGTCCATTATAGGTCTATTATAGGTCTGGATGCAAAGTAGTTAATTAACCACTTAAGTCTATCTGGACGCATATATCCCCCTCCCCCTTTATCAGCTAGTGTTTCCATCACTAGGGATGATCAGGGAAATACAGATAAGTTCTCTTTGCATAGAATTTCCATACAAATGTTATGCTGCTTGAACGTGGACCCATAAAAACTGACTGGAAGTTATTGTGATTGGTCCAATTTAGCTGCATATAATTTACATGAAATTTGCATGCAAGGAGAAATAATTTGCATCTCATTGATCACCGCTACTCAACCCTCTTTGATTGGATGGCACTCATTTTCTACTTACCAGCCAGACTGTCCAGTCAAAACCACTCTCTGCAAAGTGTCCATTAACCATACAATATTAATTGTACAATCTTACCACTTCTATGTAATATGAGAGACTACTTAAAGGCAGAAAAATGCAATATTATGAGAAAAGCTGTATAACTGAAAATAAAAATACTATTTTCTAAAAAGACTATTTTCTTTGCTACTAATGTTCTATTAAATATCCGTACTACACATACAATTCATTATAACATAAGTTGTGTTTTTTTTTCCTTCAGTGTCACGTTAAAGTACCCATTCAAAGGATAATAATCACTTAGTTTACCCCTTTTACATAGATTTGGCAACATTGTATAATCAAGATTAGAGTTGGGCCGAACCTCCGATTTCCGCGAAAGGTTCGGTTCGCGAAAAAGTTCGCGAACCGCCATAGACTTCAATGGGGAGGCGAACTTTCAAAGTTTTAAAAAATTCTATCAACTGGAAAATGATAGAAAACATGTTTCAAAAGTTCTAATACCTGGAGCCACACCTGATTGAGTGAAATACACATCACTGCTGGAGGACCCTCCCTCCTCCAAGCAAGGTCCTTTATATCATTTGCCTACCTACACTAATTAGTTATGGGACAGCTGCTACACTCTTTGCTAGGGAGATTTTAATTCTTCCCACCTCCCTCCTCCCTCCTCCCTCCTCCCACCTCCCTCCTCCCTCCTCCCACCTCCCTCCTCCCTCCTCCCTCCTCCCACCTCCCACCTCCCTCCTCCCTCCTCCCTCCTCCCACCTCCCACCTCCCTCCTCCCACCTCCCTCCTCCCACCTCCCACCTCCCTCCTCCCACCTCCCTCCTCCCTCCTCCCACCTCCCACCTCCCTCCTCCCTCGTCCCACCTCCCACCTCCCACCTCCCTCCTCCCACCTCCCTCCTCCCTCCTCCCACCTCCCTCCTCCCACCTCCCTCCTCCCACCTCCCACCTCCCACCTCCCTCCTCCCTCCTCCCTCCTCCCACCTCCCACTTCCCTCCTCCCCCCTCCCACCTCCCTCCTCCCTCCTCCCACCTCCCACCTCCCTCCTCCCTCCTCCCACCTCCCACCTCCCTCCTCCCACCTCCCACCTCCCTCCTCCCACCTCCCACCTCCCACCTCCCTCCTCCCACCTCCCTCCTCCCCCCTCCCCCCTCCCCCCTCCTCCCACCTCCCACCTCCCACCTCCCACCTCCCTCCTCCCTCCTCCCACCTCCCTCCTCCCTCCTCCCACCTCCCTCCTCCCTCCTCCCACCTCCCACCTCCCTCCTCCCACCTCCCTCCTCCCTCCTCCCTCCTCCCACCTCCCTCCTCCCACCTCCCTCCTCCCACCCTAAGCACTGTACCACTACAGAAGTAAGTGAAGCTAGCCTAAAATTTAACATTTATGCTCAATGCAATAGAACCATTAGGTTGCTTAAAGGAGAACTGTAGTGAGAGGTATATGGAGGCTGCCATATTGATTTCCATTTAAGCTATACCAGTTGCCTGGCAGCCCTGCTGATCTATTTGGCTGCAGTAGTGTGAATCACACCAGAAACAAAAGTTCGCCTGATGCAGGCGAACGCGAACCCCCAAAGTTCGCCTGGAACCGTTCGCAGGCGAACCGTTCGGCCCAACTCTAATCAAGATTGTATAAATTGATAGGTACCTTAAAGAGGCACCCTAATTATTATTATTATTAATGAATTGCCAAAAAAATTCTAATGACATCTTAGAATAAAATACATTATTCAGGATGCCCAGTTTTATGTTTGTTTAGCATCAGGAACACTCCCTATATCTATATATTGCTATATATTGTTGATATGTAACTCCGCCCTCCCAGTGGTGTTTAGCCTAGGTTATTTAGTTGAGCCTTTTGCCTCAGTGCACTCTGGGAGGTCAGATGTTGGAACGGGCAGTCCAGTGAAACGTGTCATCCTCTTTTCTTGTGTCCAATACATTTTTATCCTTAAACCTGTGTCGCGAACATCCGATTTTGTGTTCGCAAATTTCGAATGTGAATTTCCTCAAAAGTTTGCGAACTGACTCTTCACAGCGGGCTCCATAGACTTATATGGCAGGTGAATGGCCGCCGACTTTAACAGTTAATAGCAAAGCCCTCTTATATGCTAGAAACACCAAATGTGCAGGGTACATGGAGAGGGACAGTGGGTACAAGAGGAAAATGCTTTTCTTTTTTCCATTTTTCAAAAGACCTTTGTAAGGAAACGCGGAAATGCCGCCGTCTCTCAAGGTGAGGCGGCTGTTTCCGCGTCCAGCATGGCGTCACAACGCGGAAAAAACGCTGCATGCCGCATAGGCAGTGCGGCGGAATCCGCATCAGAGGCGGCCCCCGCACTAGATACATTGCATGACAGTACTGGTGTGGCTGGGACTGATAGTCCACCAAGATTCAGACTTACACGCGCGCGCGAGCAGAGAGGCAGAGTTTAAATAGCAGTTAGAAGGGTGTCGGCTGACCAGCTGGGTCAGCTGACAAATTCCACTGCTCTCATTGGACCAGCAATTAGGGAGGTCCTGGAAAGGTCCTAGAGTATATATACTGCTGGTTGTTCACTTGCTCTTTGTCTGGCGTGCGATCACATATGTGGGAGCACCCAGATCCGTAGTCAGATCTTTAAGTGTGCCGGGACCAGCTGGAGCTGTAATCCTACACTTAGCTAGATTATTGATAGCTAAAGTACTAGTTTGATTGTGATTTTCTGTTATGACTTTTGCCTGCCTCGACTATCCTCCTGAACTCTGACCTTGTACCTCGATATTTCTGATACTCTGTTGCCGAACCTCGGCTCGTTCCTAGACTCTGTTTCTGCCTCCTGATTTTGTACCCCGATATATCTGATACCCCGTTGCTGAACCCTGCCTGTACTTTGACTCCGCCTTTGCCTACTGTATTTGTTCTTTATCTGTCCGTGTGTGTACGACCTGGCTTGTCTGACCTCGAGAACCGACCTCACGATTGGAGGCGGTTCCCAGTCCTGTTAGTGACACTTCTTCCTGAGTGTCACTCTCGGACTTTCCTTCCTACTGTCAGTCTGACTCCTCCCGTCTTGGAGAGCTCAGGTCTGCGGAAGGAATCCGTGCAGTTCTCCTTGCTGCACTGAGGCCTAGGCCTCCTAGTGTTACTGTTACACCAAAACACTACACTCTACTCAGGCGAACAGAGGTTAGTTTGTATATCGGATTATCGGTGAGACTGCAGATCACTTATAATCTGGTATATATCTGTATTTCCGGCGATACTGCAGATCACCGGTAATCAGATACTCTCTGCGCCCACCGATCGTTACAGAACGCCAGACCACAAAAACGATGGAATCACGCACTGATCCTCTGACTGTGCTTGCCACTTCGGTGGATAACATTCATCAAGCACTGGGCCAGCACAAAGCCTTAATTGATGCCTTATCAGGCTCTGTGAAAACCCTACAGACGTCAGTTGATTCAGTGCGATCCCCTCCTAGTGATGACATACGTATGCCTGTACCTGATAAGTTTTCTGGCCACAAATCTGACTTCCGGAATTTCAGGAGTAGAGTGTTGTCATATTTCGAGTTGAGACCCCGATCCTCGGGGACTGAGGCCCAACGGGTCATCTTCATTAAAACCCTGCTGACTGGCGACTCCCAGTCCTGGGCATATAACCTGCCTTCTACCGATACAGCTCTAACCTCGGTAGAGGAATTCTTTAAGGCTATGGCCGTAATTTACGACGACCCTGACCTTGCTGCATCCTCTGAGCGGAAGCTCAAACTTTTGCGGCAAGGCAGAGGTTCGGTTGAGGATTATGCGGCAGAATTCCGCAGGTGGTCAGTCACTACTAGATTTGACAACTTTGCCTTAATGGATTACTTCTTGTCTGGGTTGTCAGAGGAGGTCTCCGACTTAATGTTAACCGTGCCTGAGCCCAAGACGGTTGATGAAGCCATATCATCGGCCATTCGAGTGGATCGCAGGTTGCGCCACCAGAGGCAGGCTAGGGGCAGTCACCGTGTCAGGGTGACATCGTACGCGGCACCATCCGCTACACCCCTAGTGACACCTTCTCCGCCTGTCTCACCCTCCCCGGCCTTGCCACCGCCCGAACCAATGCAGATTGGTCGGTCAAGGCTGACCCAGGTGGAACGAAGGCGGAGAATGACAGAACAGCTGTGCCTGTATTGTGCAGCAGCAGGGCATAGAGTGCGAAACTGCCCTAACAAGTCGGGAAACGAGTTTGCCTAGGAGTAGTGGGGGGTGACACCCTGGGCACGCAAATTGCACCCCTTAAAGAGAAAAAATTACTTCTCCCTTGTACGGTTACATGGGAGGATAAATCTGTATCCACTGAAGCCTTTATTGATTCTGGCTCGGCGGCTAATTTTATGAACTTCGAATTTGCTCAGGAGTTGGGCCTCCCACTCACTCCTGTGAGACCCCCCATTCAGGTTACGGCAGTGGACGATTCCCCTCTGCAACGGAATCGTGCCCTGTCACAGACTCCGATGGTGAGACTTACCATAGGGGTTCTGCATGGAGAAGAATTACAATTTTTTGTGCTGCACATGTCAACCTCCACTATTATCTTAGGCATGCCGTGGTTGCAAGTCCATTCACCGCACATTGACTGGGCCACGGGTCAGTTAACCTCCTGGTCTCCCCATTGTTTTCATCAGTGTTTGGGGAAGCTAACATTGGGGCAAACCAGAATTCAGGTGGAAGGGGTACCAGACCAGTATGCTGAATATTCTGATGTTTTCTGCCCTAAAGCTGCCGATAAATTGCCTCCACATCGCCCTTTCGACTGTCCCATTGATCTCCGTTCTGGTTGTGTACCCCCCCGGGGTCGTTTGTACAATTTGTCGGGGCCCGAAAAATTGGCGATGCAGGAGTACATTAGGGAGAATCTGGCCAAAGGCTTTATTCGGCCGTCCCGGTCGCCTGCTGGGGCAGGCTTCTTCTTTGTAAAAAAGAAAGACGGAGGTCTGCGGCCTTGCATTGACTACCGCGGTCTCAACAAGATTACAGTAAAAAATCGCTATCCGCTACCCTTGATAGACGATCTTTTTACACAAATCACTGGCGCCCAGATCTTTTCTAAGCTGGATTTGCGAGGTGCGTACAACTTGGTACGCATAAGAAAGGGCGATGAATGGAAGACGGCCTTTAATACACCAGACGGGCATTATGAGTACCTGGTAATGCCCTTCGGGTTATGTAATGCCCCGGCCGTCTTCCAGGAACTCATCAACGAGGTCTTCAGAGAGGTGTTGGGAAGATTTGTTCTAGTTTATCTAGACGATATTCTTATCTTCTCCAACAGTCTCTCTGAACATAGGACCCATGTGAGGTTCGTTTTGAACAGACTAAGGCAGAATCTATTGTATGCTAAGTTAGAAAAATGTATCTTCGAGGTAACATCTGTCGCTTTCCTGGGGTACATAATCTCTACTACTGGCCTGTCCATGGATCCGGCCAAGGTCTCCGCTGTGTTAGAATGGCCTCAGCCGGTAGGCTTGAAATCGCTTCAGCGGTTTCTTGGCTTTGCCAACTATTATAGGAGGTTCATAAAGGGGTACTCTACGGTGATTTCTCCACTTACCAGTCTCACCAAGAAGGGTGCAGATACCACTCACTGGTCTCCCGAGGCGTTACAGGCTTTTGCCACCCTGAAGGGCTTATTTTGTTCTGCACCCATCCTCAGGCATGTGGATACGTCTTTTCCTTTTATTGTTGAGGTGGATGCCTCAGAGGTCGGGGTGGGGGCTGTGCTGTCTCAGCGATCTGGCTTGCAGGGTAGATTGCACCCGTGTGCCTACTTCTCCCGTAGATTCTCCCCTGCGGAAAGGAACTACGATATTGGCAACAGAGAGCTCTTAGCCATTAAGTTAGCCTTCGAGGAATGGCGACACTGGTTAGAGGGAGCGGAGCATATGGTCACGGTTTACACTGACCATAAAAATCTAGAATACATCGAGGGAGCTAAGAGGTTGAGCCCTCGCCAGGCTCGTTGGTCATTATTTTTTTCTCGATTCTCTTTCATTATTACGTATACACCGGGTAGCAAGAACACTAAGGCGGATGCCTTGTCCAGGTGCTTTGAGTCAGAGACAGCACAGCCCTCCATTCCAGAGACTATTGTTCCCCAGAGGTTGGTACTGGCCGCAACAGAGACTTGGGAGGATTGGAAGGGGACTTTAATTCCCTTCCAACAAGACATCCCAGAAGGAAAACCCGCAGGGGTGCTGTTCATTCCGCTACCGTTCCGTCTCCAGGTTCTAGAGATGTTCCATACGCATAAAAATGCTGGGCATCCTGGAGCATCTAGAACACAGGATCTGGTAGCTAGATGTGCTTGGTGGCCTTCCTTGGCAGCTGATTGCAAGGAATTCGTGAGGGAATGTGCGGTTTGTGCTAAGAGTAAACCCTCCCGGCTGGCACCTGTGGGTACCTTGCAGCCTTTACCCACCCCGAGTGAGCCATGGACCCATTTGTCCATGGATTTTGTAGGTGAACTTCCCAAGTCAGAAGGCATGTCGGTCATTTGGGTGGTAGTCGACCGCTTCAGTAAAATGGCCCATTTCGTGCCCTTGAAAGGACTCCCCTCGGCCCAGGAATTGGCTGACCTGTTTATCACACATGTGTTCCGGCTGCACGGCATTCCGGAAAACATAGTGTCGGATCGGGGAGTCCAGTTCATTTCTAAATTCTGGAGGGCATTCTGCCAACAAATGGGCATGAAGTTGTCATTTTCATCGGGCTACCACCCACAGACCAATGGGCAAACGGAGAGAATCAACCAGTCTTTGGAGCAATTCTTGAGGTGCTATGTTGCAGAAACACAGAACGACTGGGTCAAATTTCTGCCTTTCGCGGAGTTCGCACAAAACAATTTAAAATGCTCCTCCACCGGATTCTCTCCATTTCAGGTGGTGTCTGGAAGATTGCCCAAGTTCTCACCATTGCCAGTGGCCTCCTCTCCGTTTCCAGCTTTGGAAGCCTGGCAGAGATCTTTTAAAGATATTTGGCGCACGGTGAGAGATAATTTACGAAAAGCTTTTGTTAATCAAAAGGGTCAAGCTGATAAGAGACGTTCAGTAGAGTGAAGCTTCCAACCTGGAGACTTGGTTTGGGTGTCTACACGTCATTTGGCTCTGAAACAACCTTCTGACAAACTTGGTCCCAGGTTCGTGGGCCCATTCCCTGTGACTAGGAAGATCAACGATGTCACATATACCGTTGATCTTCCCACCAGCATGCGGGGAGTGAGGTCTTTCCATGTATCACTTCTCAAACCCGCAGTCCAGCTGGGTCCCACTCCTCCTCCTCCTGTCTTAGTCAATTCCCAACCCGAGTATGAGGTGGAAAAAATCATAGATTCACGTACTGTACAGAACTCGGTGCAGTATCTTGTACATTGGAAGGGGTACGGCATTGAGGAGAGGCAATGGGTACCTGGGAACCGCATGCATGCGGATGAGTTAGTGAGGGAATTTCATACGGTACATCCAGAAAAGCCTGGAAGGAGTTGTCCGGAGTCCACTCCTCGGGGGGGGGGGTACTGTAAGGAAACGCGGAAATGCCGCCGTCTCTCAAGGTGAGGCGGCTGTTTCCGCGTCCAGCATGGCGTCACAACGCGGAAAAAACGCTGCATGCCGCATAGGCAGTGCGGCGGAATCCGCATCAGAGGCGGCCCCCGCACTAGATACATTGCATGACAGTACTGGTGTGGCTGGGACTGATAGTCCACCAAGATTCAGACTTACACGCGCGCGCGAGCAGAGAGGCAGAGTTTAAATAGCAGTTAGAAGGGTGTCGGCTGACCAGCTGGGTCAGCTGACAAATTCCACTGCTCTCATTGGACCAGCAATTAGGGAGGTCCTGGAAAGGTCCTAGAGTATATATACTGCTGGTTGTTCACTTGCTCTTTGTCTGACGTGCGATCACATATGTGGGAGCACCCAGATCCGTAGTCAGATCCTTAAGTGTGCCGGGACCAGCTGGAGCTGTAATCCTACACTTAGCTAGATTATTGATAGCTAAAGTACTAGTTTGATTGTGATTTTCTGTTATGACTTTTGCCTGCCTCGACTATCCTCCTGAACTCTGACCTTGTACCTCGATATTTCTGATACTCTGTTGCCGAACCTCGGCTCGTTCCTAGACTCTGTTTCTGCCTCCTGATTTTGTACCCCGATATATCTGATACCCCGTTGCTGAACCCTGCCTGTACTTTGACTCCGCCTTTGCCTACTGTATTTGTACTTTATCTGTCCGTGTGTGTACGACCTGGCTTGTCTGACCTCGAGAACCGACCTCACGATTGGAGGCGGTTCCCAGTCCTGTTAGTGACACTTCTTCCTGAGTGTCACTCTCGGACTTTCCTTCCTACTGTCAGTCTGACTCCTCCCGTCTTGGAGAGCTCAGGTCTGCGGAAGGAATCCGTGCAGTTCTCCTTGCTGCACTGAGGCCTAGGCCTCCTAGTGTTACTGTTACACCAAAACACTACACTCTACTCAGGCGAACAGAGGTTAGTTTGTATATCGGATTATCGGTGAGACTGCAGATCACTTATAATCTGGTATATATCTGTATTTCCGGCGATACTGCAGATCACCGGTAATCAGATACTCTCTGCGCCCACCGATCGTTACAACCTTATAGTTTTTGAGAAAATTGATATTAAAGTTTCATAGGAAAAAAAGTATAAATTTAACTGCGGTAAATGACAGATAATGTAGCAAACCTAACGGTAGTGTAAATTTACATATATCAAAAGAAAAATCTATTAATTTCATGATGGGGTTTCCAGGAGGTCAGTACACAGTGCATATGGACCCCCTGGAAACATCTTCGGAGTCGCAACGCTTTGGCCAGGGACCATTATACAGCCGCAATATGGTTATATAAAGATCTCTGGCAACTTCACCTGTTTTTGGAAACTTTTTTTTTTTTTTGTTCAGAACGTGGGAAATAAAAAAAAATGATGTGGGGTCGCCCTCCCAAGACTCTTTAACCCCTTTTACCTTATGCAGGCTGGGATAGCCAGCATGCTGAGCCCCGGCCACATGAGCTATACCAGCCCGCATGGTCCATGATATGGGGGAAATCCATGGGGGGTCCAATCCATGGAAATGGGGCTGTTCCCCACCTCCCGTGCTCCAGGAGAAGGTGGGGGCAATGACTTCATGGTGGCATCTGGGAGTCCTCTTTAAGAAGGGGACCCCCAGATGCCCACCACCCTCCCAGGAGAAATGAGTACCCATTTCCACAAAGGGTTAAAGCGGTATAAAACCCTGACATAATTTCAATAAAAGCAGGTTTTCCTACTTTCTATATGCCATACGGTTATCATATTTGCTTCTGTGCATAAGTATTATTATACATTTAGAAATTATATGTTCCCAAAGTACACTTTTTTTTTGTTCTGAAAGCTGACTTTGCATTTTATTCGTCAGCACAAATGTTTTCTGATGCTTTCTGATTATCTCACTGTCTTCAGGAGAGTTTGCAGTGTCAGAGAAGTGTTTTGTTTACATTTCTCACTTGATACAAGTAAACACAAGATAACATTATCTCTAGTTCTGATTCGTTTAGCTTTCCCTGCAGGGGAGCTTCTAAGGCCTGTGTTTAACCCTTTGAATACTGTTCTAGTAAAAAAAAAATGCTGTTTGTATATAATATGCTGTAAATAATCTATTCGAGCAAAGAAGAAATGCTGTGTTTCATTCCGCTTTAAGGGAAATAAAAACATAACAATGAAATTTTGTTTTCATTATTCTTAATTAACTAGAAATACTTACCTGTACTTTTGTAATATCCTCGGAAATGTCCCACGCCAATATCGTCTAATCTTGCGATCTTCTGTTACAGTTGATTGAAGATCACCACGAGCCCGCCGACACACATTGCCGCTAGCCGCACAGCTCTCAGCTATGAGTGTATAGCTGAGAGCTAAAAGCGTCTTTGAATTTTGGCTCCAAGGCTGCCCCATTGGTCTGTTATCAGACAGTGGGAACAATGGGGATTGGTCTGATTCTTTTTTTAGGGTGTTTGGTCACCCAACCTTGCAGTCCATACAATGGGGCAGCCATGACATCAGCAATGCAAAAATAACATTTACTCTACACCAAGTACATCCATACCATCATTTTAACAAATACTCTCCGTAGCAAATCCCCCCTTTATATAACCAGCACAGCTACAATGTTCACGGCATGCAAATTTCTAAGCCATTATTTAAATATCAATTGTGATATTGAAATAATGACAATACCCAGTACCAAAATTATGAACCTTCATTTTTACATGGAATCTATCAGATACCATATACAGATTTAACACTATAATTCTGTGGTTGTTTAGTCTTATCGACTGCAGAGTTTTGTTTTTCTGCAAACTTCAGGAAGAAAAACTAAATACAAGTTAAATCTAATCGATATATTTATTTATTTTTAGAAATGATTAACCCAATGTTTGTCCATTGTAAAAACTTTCTTTGGCCCAATTTACACTCTGAAGTTATCTTATCACAGGTAGCAACATTGTCACTGCTGGCAAGGAGCATCAATGTGGAATGGTTGCTAACTGTGTGTTCCAAAGCGGAAAAAAAACAAAAAAAAGCAACATCTGGTCTCCCAGAATGCACTGACAGAAAGCTGCATGACTAAATAGCCTAGGCTAAACATTATTGTGAGGGCTGTGTTACATAACAATACACAGCAATATATGGTCATAGGAAGTGTAATAAACATGGAGGAGGCAGCTGCGGGCAGTCTGGCGTCCTCCGCAGCTGCCTCCGTCTCCCTGCCTGTCCGGTCACCCGTGCCTCCAGTGTCTAGCACGCCGAGGATGGGTTTGCCAGCCGCACATAGGGTTGCATTGTCGCGTGCGCGCGCGCACAGACAGGACCTTTATGCGGGGAGGAGGCGCGTCAGCTGACCAGATGGTCGGCTGACGTCAGAGGAGACCTTCACCACTCCTCATTGGCTCAGAGGAGTGGGCGCGCCAATTGGGTCTCCTCTGCTTCTTAAGCCTCTCGGCTTCACTTGCAAACTGTCTGCTGTTGCGAATACTTGGTGTTAGCGCTCAGACCTTAGATAGATCCGGTGTGCTTTGATCCAGGAGGAAACTGGGGATTTCACACTAGATAGGAATATTATTGTTTGCATTACTCTTTATTGATATCTGTGTATGACTCTGGCTTGCCTCTGACCTCTCTCTCGTTTACTGTCTCTGTACTTCTGCCCATCTGATCCTGTTGCTGATTTTGCATGTATAACCACCTTCCTATTGCTATCTGATCCTGTACTGTTACTACCTGTCTGTTGCCGACCTTGCCTGTCTGACCTCACCTCCCCACCAGAGAGCCCTGATCTCTGGTGAGGTCCTCTGTACTAATAGTACCCACCAGCTCCTCTGGTGAGGAATAGCTGAATCTATCAAGTACTACTGTTGCACCAAGCACTATACATTGTATACCTTCTGTGTGTTGCTATACTTGTTTTATCGGTGATTCTGCAGATCACTACATAATCGGGTATAGTGTCTGTATTATTAGTGATACTGCAGATCACTCAATAATCAGACATCTGTTTTGCAGACACCAATCGTTACAGGAAGCATTTCTAAAGCTGTAACCAGGATATTTAATGTACAAATGTCCTGAATAATTTACTACATTTTACTATATGTGGTTATGGTGCCTCTTTCAGTACGCAAACAGTTCTGCGTAACCTTGAAATGTTGTTTAGGTAAATCGACAGCTTACATCAACAATCGATACAATGGTGACAACAACACTGCTGGGAACAAAAGTGAAATGGAATAATATCGGTCCAATAACGGCCCTGACCGAAAGAAAACCAAACACTTATATAAAAATAAACAACAAGTGTCAGCGCCAAGGCAGAAGGCGACCACAGCCGAGAAGGACAATGTCCAAAAGTCCACACAAGCAATGAATATATAAAGTCAGCGCAGGTCTATAGTAATACAGCTTTCATCATTTTTTGGTATACAGGATCTTCGAACAAAAGGGTAAAGAAGCAAGGCTTACCAGATTCCAACAACCCACATTATAAGGTTGTAAGCGAGTTTGATAGGTGGTCCGCAGAACTTTCAAATGGTGTCGTTTCACCAGCGATGTTGCACACTACAGATTCCTCCGGAATATAGTAGATATCCTGAGATCGCAGAGACTCACCAAAGGGGAGTCCAGTAGGGTAGTGACATGAAAGAGATGTACGGCACATCTAAGTGTAAACCGTCTTTATTACATAACAAGTAAAACAATTAAAAACAAGGATAAAGGAAAACTCACATACGGGGCCCGTGCACTGGGAACCCCGAAAAAGTAGCGCGCATAAAATGGTCAATAGAAGACCTCAAATAAAATGGTGCCGCCTGTCGCCTTCCCTGGGAAGGCACCATTTTATTTGACATCGCTGGTGAAAACACTTATATAGCAAAACATAACAATATCTTACATGCAGTCATTTGTCATATAGACAATGAGTAAGTCATGCATTGTAGGAGGAAAGATAACCCTCAAAATACATTCAAGGTAGGAACAGCCTCCAGATGAGTTAGTATAGGCCAATTATGTTGGTGTGTATTGTGAAGAAGTGTTCTAAACTTTGAGATGATCCAAGGAGACTGTTATATCTTGTTCTAAATCACCTTGCTTCGACACCATCAACTTCTTCTAGTTGCGTCTCACAGACTTTGAGATAACTTGACTCTCAACACAGCAAGAAGGAGATAGACTTTTCTCAGGCTTCTTCAATGTGCACGGAGTTTATTCAGGAAACAGAAATACAGATAGATACAGATCATCATATCCTAGCCACGCCAATCTTCATGTTGCGTTACAAGCTTCTTGACTAGACTTCCTGCTGAAGTCAATCAGGTACTTCTTTCTAACCTACATTACACTAAACTACCTATGTACAGCATACATTATATCAGATTACAGAAAGGAATGAACATACTTAGAGGTCCCAGTCAGCCTTGCGAGCTAGTGCGAAAGTAAGAAGCAGAGTAAGTTCCCATAGCTCACTCAGGTTTTAATACTGACTAGGAAAGAGTTAAATATGACATCATCTTTGCCATCCCCTAGATCAGACTATTGGTGGACCCACTCGTGGTGTCATCATACACACCTACTCGATTAATATTCGATGAGGCATTTGACATACATACAGGGATGTGGATATTTACAAAACATGGTTGATGTTTATTGTTCTAGTGGCGGTACATGCCCAGGTCAGGGAGACCTGTGGCCTTGTCCATAGAACAGCTTCTTGGTATGTTCTAGTTCTGCTGACCGAACTGCAGATTTTCTCTCTAAGAGAAAATCCCCTTAAAGGGCAGGTCTGCTCCTCAAGCCTTTTTTTGACTAACTCAGTCCAAATAACTGAGGCCTACTTAAATTATAACAGAGACCATATTCTATAGAACGTATGGTAAGTTCCCTGGAGAAGGTTAGTAAGATGTTCATTGATACACATATTAATTATTCTGTTCAGCCTTTTATCCCAATTAAGGGCAGGTTTGATCCATCTACATGCAGTATGTATATGGGCCTGATTCACAAAGCGGTGATAACTCAGTTATCACACCTAAAAGACTTTAGGCGTGATAACCTTTGCACCGCTGAGTTCGCACCGCTTTGTGCTCTTTATCGCGCGCAAAGTCCCGCGCGCAAACTTCTGCGCGTGCAATCGTGCAATTTCGCGCGCAGCGCCCATAGGGTTTAATGGGCGCTTTGCGCACTCCGCGCGCATCGCGCTGCGCGCGCAAAACTTTGAGACCGATGTGCTAGTCCTCAATAGGGCTGTGTGAGGTGCTTTCACAGCAAGTGAGGAACAAGAACACAGGCCTAGCTAATGCTTTCCCTACCTATCTGCAGTGAGTCTGACCCTGCTCTCACTAACAGCCAGCAGCCAGCAGAGAATGAATCCAATATGGCCACCGTAACTGCTTTTTGATAGAGGAGTGGGGGGTCCAGGAAGGGGTGCTAGCTGATTGGTTGCCATGTGTCTGCCGACTGTGAGATAAGGGGTCAAATATTGGCTCCATGATGATGTATTGGGGGTGAATCAAACATGCCATATGGTCGCGGAGAATGCAAACAGCCAAAATTCACCAGGAACTGTCTGCCGGCGAACTGTTCAGGCCATATCTACTGGTGTCACATAGGTTCTGTGAAGTATTTTTAAGGAGGATTCTAAAAGGTGACAGTTGAGGAACATTTTACAGTGTTTTTTTTCAAATGTCCTGTAAATATTCACCTGATATAGTTTGTTTTAGGTCTTTTTCTTACTTGAATGGGTAATGGAGCTTTAATAGCCAAATTCGTGTTAGATAAGGAGCCATATAGCAAAGAAATCAGCTTAAATGACCACTGTCGCCGAAATCTTCCAGAGTAAAATGAGCCATACATTACTTTTCTCGCACTTAGTGAATGGCAGTTGCTCCGTCCAACTGCCAAAATAGTGTGCAGCGAGTATGGAGGATGGCCAGCCTCTTTGTATACATCTTTTTCAGGGAATATCTTTATAAAGAATAAAGGCCATGTTGAGAGTCCCCCATGGAGAGATGGACTAGCTCAAAAAAAATGTGGGTAATGCCAGATTTCTACTACTTACTGGAAGAGACAGCAACATAGGAGAAGAGTAACTTATGGCTCATTTTACTCTGGAAGAAACGTTTTTCTTATGTATATGTGTTTACATTTATTTAGAATTTTGAGATTTTCGCAACAGTGGCCCTTTAATGTGGCCACTAATGATCCAATCTTTTTCATCCAATCTTACCATTTACATGTAATATAAGGGTCTGCCTAAATTATCTATTCAATATATTATACAATCAGTTTACACTTATATTACATAGATTTGGTAAAATTGGATGAAAACCATTGGATCATTAGTTTGGATTACCTTTGGATAGTTTTGATTGGGCAGAGAGGCTTTTTCTTTCTTTTTTTTTCCAAACATTAGCAGCATAGATTAAGCTTTGTCTCAACAAAAGAAAATCAAGCTTCATCAACATGACAAATTCTTCAATCTCCTGCATTTTCCTTCTCTCCTCCTCCTCTTCTGCTCCCTCCCTCTTCCACCCTTAACCTACAGCCAACCAGTCACCTTCCCAAAAACCCAGCAAAATTAGACAAAACATAAATGAATCAAAAGGCTTTTTTTTACATCTGTATATTTTTGTTTTAAAGGGATACTGTAGGGGGTCGGGAGAAAATGAGTTGAAGTTACCCAGGGCTTCTAATGGTCCCCCGCAGGCATCCTGTGCCCATGCAGCCACTTACCGATGCTCCGGCCCCGCCTCCGGTTCACTTCTGGAATTTCAGACTTTAAAATCTGAAAACCACTGCGCCTGCATTGCCGTGTCCTCGCTTCCCCTGATGTCACCAGAAGCGCACGGCACAGGCACAGACCATACACGGCCCCTGCGCAGTACGTTCCTGGTGCCATCAGCGGGAGCAAGGACACGGCAATGCAGGCGCAGTGGTTTTCAGACTTTAAAGTCTGAAATTCCAGAAGTGAACCAGAGGCGGGCCGGAGTATTGGGGAGTGGCTGCATGGGCACAAGATGTCTGCGGGGGACCATTAGAAGCCCTGGGTAACTTCAACTCATTTTCCCCTGACCCCCTACAGTAGTCCTTTAATGATCCTCTAAGAGACGAGGAGATAAAGTACACAATCTGTGAGTATCTATAATGTTCTGCTAAAGGTACTACCTTTAACTGGTCCTAATCTCCTGGAGGGGGACATCTCATTACCGCTAAGGATATCTATCACCCTGTTCTAGCCATTAGACTTTCACCAAGTGAAGGCCTGGTAGACATGCCTGCAGGACATTTAGGGTTTCTAAAAGGTTATTTTTCTACTCAGAACTATTACCAGGCCCGTTTCTTGGGCCGTGCGGCCCGTGCGGACGCCCTGGGCGCCGAAGGACTGTGGGCGCAGTAACGGAGGGGGGAGCCGCAGCCGCGGGTAGGGCAGCCCGACCTCTCCCTCCCTCCCTCTCCTCTCCGGGCACCCTCTGTGCTCCCCCCTCCGAGTCTGACTGCACAGGAAGCAATGCTGTGTACAGAGCGCATTAGCGCAACTCACCTCCCTCCCTGGTTCCAATCGTCGCCGGTCTCCTCTTCTCCTCATAGCCGCTCATACACACGCTGCTTCCTGTTTACCCGGAAGCAGCGTGTCAGCGACTATGAGGAGGAGACCGGTGGCGATTGGAACCAGGGAGGGAGGTGAGTTGCGCTAATGCGCTCTGTACACAGCATTGCTTCCTGTGCAGTCAGACTCGGAGGGGGGAGCACGGCGGGCGCCCGGAGAGGAGAGGGAGGGAGAGGTCGGGTTGCCCTCCCCGCGGCTGCGGCTCCCCCCTCCATTTTGGGGGGGGGGGCAGCTTCCTATCTAACCTATACTGGGGGGCAACTACCTAATCTAACCTATACTGGGGGGTACCTACCTAATCTAACCTATACTGGGTGCACCTACCTAATCTAACCACACTGGGGGGCACCTACCTAATCTAACCTATACTGGGGGCACCTACCTAATCTAACCACACTGGGGGGCACCTACCTAATCTAACCTATACTGGGGGGCACCTACCTAATCTAACCTATACTGGGGGCACCTACCTAATCTAACCTATACTGGGGGGGCAGCTACCTATCTAACCTATACTGGGGGGCACCCACCTAATCTAACCTATACTGGGGGGCACCCACCTAATCTAACCTATACTGGGGGGCACCTACCTAATCTAGCCACACTGGGGGGCACCTACCTAATCTAACCTATACTGGGGGGGCACCTACCTAATCTAACCTATACTGGGGGGAAGCTACCTATCTAACCTATACTGGGGGGCACCTACCTAATCTAACCTATACTGGGGGGCACCTACCTAATCTAACCTATACTGGGGGGCACCTACCTAATCTAACCTATACAGGGGGGCACCTACCTAATCTAACCTATACTGGGGGGCACCTACCTAATCTAACCACACTGGGGGGCACCTACCTAATCTAACCTATACTGGAGGGCCCCTACCTATCTAACCTGTATTGGGGGCACCTACCTACCTAGCTTATACTGGTGGCAACTATACTGGCTACCTATATTGGAGGCACCTACCTAACTAACCTATACTGGGGGCACCTACCTATCTAACCTAGGATGGGGCAACTATTCTGACTCCCTATATTAGGGGCACCTACCTATCTAACCTATACCAGGGGGCACCTACCTATCTAACCTATACCGGGGGCACCTGCCTATCTACCTATACTGGGGGCAACTATGCCGGCTAGCTATACTGGAGACACCTACCTGGCTAACCTATACCGGGGCACCTATGTCTGGCTACCTATACTATGCCTAGCTACCTATACTGGGGGGACCTATAGCTGGCTACCTATACTGAGTGCAATTAGACCTGGCTAACCTATACTGCGGACATGTATACCTGGCTTCGCGGGGGGGGGGGGGGGGGGCGCAATTTTAACCCTCGCCCTGGGTGCATTTTAGCCTAGAAACTGCCCTGACTATTACCAACTGAATTTAATTATGGTATGTACTGTTTCCATGCAATGACAGCTCTTAGCAATGCTGTTCTATGAACTGAGTGGACTTGCTGCTGTCCATAAGTAATGCCATCTGTATAAAAATTACAACTATATGGGCCATAAAGAGTACGGACACTGTCTGTGAACCAAAAGTTTGCTTTCTTTATAGCTGTAGCAAAGACTGCCAGTCAAAAACAGCAATATACGTAATGATAGGCATTACAAATTGAGAGAATAGAACTCCAGCCCTCTGGATTTTTGGGTTAAGCATGGCACTATAAACTACAGCAGTAGTTTTATGTAGCTCAGTCTAGTCTTATTGCTCCCATGTGATCAGTGCTTGCCCCTCCCTTCTGTTGACTCATGCTGTCAGCTTTGCTAGACAAGACATCATGAGTGACTAGAAGAGAAGGATATTATCACTGTTTTTGTTTATCTAGATTTATCAAAGTATAAAAGAAATTTAAGGCAACAAACTGCATGTAAACTTCCATTAAGCATTTATATTTCAGGATATAACTGTAGATTCAGGAATGGATACACTACAGGGTCATTTTTAGAGTCATTCTATTGATGGAAATGCTGTGTATAGTATGTCTATTCAATGATTTCTCCTAGAATCTCACAGAAGAGAATGTACTGAATTCCTGGAAAGAAGATTAGAAACATCACATAATATTAGCTGCACAATATAAAGCTGTATTTATAGCTACTGGAGCCCTTGAACATCATTGTGTGAACTCACAGTGTGTTACCATGTGCCTAGACATGCTTTTAGGTCAGTCCAATTGAAGCAGCTTCAAGGAAGAGAAGGCTGAGTATTCGAATGTAGGCTTTCCCACGTCTCAAAGAGTAACTGTAGTCTGTAGTGAAAACAATGTAATTATTAACCACTTGAGGACCACCGTGCTAAACCCCCCTAAAGACCAGGTAGTTTTTTCTGTAATTGGCCACTGCAGGTTTAAGGCCAAGCTGCAGGGTACAGCAGAGGAGTGATCCCCCTCCCGTTTCCCCCACAAACAGAGCTCTCTGTTGGTGGGGTCTGATCGCCCCCTCAGTGTTTTTTTTTTTTAATCAATATTTATGTTATTTTTTATTATTATTTTTTACTATTTCTTTCTTTTTTTTTAAACCCTCCCACCCCCAGCCGGCCAATCCTGGTGATCGGCTGTCATAGGCTTCTGCCTATGAGAGCCGATCGCTCTCTTGCCCCCCAGGGGGACAGCCAAGTCACACGGCTGTCCCCAGTACAGCGCTGCTGACGATCGCAGCGCTGTACATGTAAATAGACAGTGATTACGCCGTCTAACAGTTTTCTGAGCGGATCGCTGCTTGGAGACTAAACAGGGGGCGGAACTCCGCCCCCGATCAGGAGATGCGCTCGCATCCAGCGCGATCTCCTGCAAACTGCAGCCCCAGGACTTGACGCCAATTGGCGTTAGGCGGTCCTGGGGCTGCCACCGCGGCCACGCCCATGGGCGAGGTGCGGTCTTAAGGTAGTTATAATTGCTTATATTTTATAATATCCAGAAATTAACAGGAGGGACTGGTTAGTAAACTATTCTGGGGGGTGGGATGTGGGGTTATATGCACATACATTTAATGACGTTGTAAGTTAAAATGGGTGGAAGTAGTTTCGTTAGTAAAATATTAGTCATTTTTCAGATATTCTACAACAGAAAAAGTACCTACTTGAATAGCAAGATACAACATTTTTTTTTTAAAACATTCATGCTAGGCATTGTGGGAAAATCGCCCCAGGAACTTTTCAAAATTTATATAATATGAAGCTAAATGGATAAGTGCAACAGATGGGGAAAAATGTATGTGTGCTCATGAATTAAGCCAAGTAGGTTCATGACCCGGGGCTGTTCTCTACGGTGATAGGGGCCATGGGAGTTTCTCAGCATAGACATAAATATGCAGTTGATGGCGTATCCACAAGGATTTGAGCAACAGGCCCTCTTCTGGCTCGGCAGGTGTGTAGGCATGCTCTTCAAAGATAAACCGAGGATTGAGATTCTGTCCTGCAGGTGCAGCCTGTAAATACTTCATGAAGCCATTCACGAGCTGGGGGTCAACGAGACCCACAGAGCAGCTGGAAGCAGCTATTGATGGCAAGGAAATCTCAGAAATGTAGCTGGTATGTGCGTGTGGCTCTTCAAGCATTTCATAAAGTATGTGTAAAAAAATCAGAAACCACAAGCTGGAGATAGAAAAATTGCAAGAAGGGTTGAATTGCTAAGGCACAGAGAAGTATGGATTTTTCCTAAGCTACTGCTGTCTCGATATTCCTCTTTTCCACACACAAATAGTAAAAAGCACACATGTAGTAAAATTAGTTAAAGCGGTCTAACACCCAGCATTACAACTTTGCTTTAAAAGATTGCTTACAGCTTAGAAACTATTTTATGTAGGGAATGATAAATTCTTCACCACAATATATCAAATGCTCAGAGGTAGGTATCCGCCAAACATCAAAACTAGAAAAGGCTTACCAGCTCCCAACAACCCACATTATAAGGTTGTAAAATGGCTTAGGTCACAGATAACGTCCAGGGAACATCAGACGTCATGAAGATCCAGTGGACATCCGTATGGAGGTAAAGTTCCAGGAATTTATATAGGAAAACAAAAACGGCAATATCTAAGCGTAACCCATTTACTTAGATAATTTTTTTTTAAAAGGCAGTAGATATAAAAACAATAACTCACATACGGGGTCCATAAACAGGGAACCCCGGAAGATTAGCGCGCATGTAATGGTCAATCGTAGATCAATAGACAATGGTGCCGCCTGTTACCTTCCCGACCGGTTTCGCAGTCTTGCGTCATCAGGGGAGAAATGTGCCCCCTGATGATGCAAGACTGCAAAACCGGTCAGGAAGGTAACAGGCGGCACCATTGTCTATTGATCTACGATTGACCATTACATGCGCGCTAATCTTCCGGGGTTCCCTGTTTATGGGCCCCGTATGTGAGTTACTGTTTTTATATCTAATGCCTTTTAAAGAAATTGTATCTAAATAAACGGGTTACGCTTAGATATTGCCGTTTTTGTTTTCCTATATAAATTCCTGGAACTTTACCTCCATACGGATGTCTACTGGATCTTCACGACGTCTGATGTTCCCTGGACGCTATCTGTGACCTGAGCCATTTTACAACCTTATAATATGGGTTGTTGGGAGCTGGTAAGCCTTTTCTAGTTTTGATGTTTGGCAGATACCTACTTCTGAGCATTTGATATATTGTGGTGAAGAATTTATCATTCCCTACATACAATGACTTTCTAAACCTGCGCTGAGCTTTGATGTATGCCTGACTTCTGAACTTTTGGACATTGTTCTTCTCAGCGACGGTTCCATTGTCCCTTGGCGCCAATATATTTGCTATTATATATTAGAAACTATTTTGCCTGATTTTTTTTTAAGCAAAAATTCACTGAATAGGTTAAACATGACATTTTAGTTTTGCATTTAGCTAGAAATCTGCATCCATGCTGAGCTTTAGATACAAATGTATCTTTGTTTGGAATGGAAATAGACCTCTGAAAAGCCTTTCTGGGAAGCCCTCTGTGCACTCTCATAGAGGTGTTGGTTTATTTACATTGTAAATAGATACATTTGTATCTAAACCTCAGCAGGGAAGCAGATTTCTAGCTAAATGCAACACTAAAATGTCATGTTTAACCTATTCAGTGAATTTCTGCTAAAAAAAAATTATGGCATAATAGTTTCTGAGCTGTAAGCAATCTTTAAAAGCAAAGTTGAAATGCTGGGTGTTAGACCACTTTAAGATAAAATAGTTTCCTTAACCTGTTAGCAGCCCTGCATGCATTATCTCAAGTTAGATAATGGCCTCAATTCACTAAGCTTATCTCCTGTTTTTAATAACGTTTCTAGAGTTATCCCCATGGTGACGAGTCATGTAGTATTCAGGAAACATTTTACCTCAGGCAAACTGAATGCTGGGAATACACAGTTCGATTCTGAGCCATTTAGATGGCTCGACAGATAATTTACGATCTCCCGCCCGATCGTTTCGGTGCTCGATTCCGCATTGAGGACAATATAAAAAGATAAAAAAGAAAACGAGAGGAAGATAAGAGAATTGCTTGTGGAATCGAGCGGGGAATCGATTGAGCGGGAGAATAGAGTTGCAAAATGGAGGCGTGTATGCCCTGCATAAAGCCCCATTTACACCATACAATTTTTTGTCTTATTTGATTCATTGATTTGATTTGATTCAATACAACATGTTTGATCGGGATACGATTTGATTTGATTCAATTTGCCATTGTTTTTCAATGGTAAATTGAATCGAATTGAATTGAATCCCGATCAGACATGTCGGATTGAATCGAATCAATGAAGCGTATTGAATCGGACAAAAAATTGTATGGTGTAGATGGAGCTTAAAGTTACCTCTTCTGTCTTTAAGTTTAGGAGAGATATCTGAAGTTAACTCTTCAATACCTTCAAATAATTCCAGAATTTTAAAGTTAAAGACAGGCTATTAATTAACTGCATGTGAAAATAACTACAGAGGAGGTAACTTAAGGACTGAAGTGATAAGATAACTCTCTCACTGTGAAAACTTCTCTCTACACTTTAATAAGGCAAGATCGATGTGTGGTGGTAAGTTTTCTCTTGCCTTATTATCTCCAGCATTATCTTAGTGAATTAAGGCCGTTGCGTGCTAGGATGTCTTCCAGTGACGTAAGCCGCTTTGCTGCCTAATGCAGTTATGGAAAGCAGGGCAGGAAGCTTTTTTTTGTTTACCTGTTTCAGGCAGCAGAATCGGCTGATTGGCCGAATTAGCTGCCTGTCAAGTGACAGGCAGCCCACTGGTAATGGGTAGGATGGAGGTGGCCAGTGTGTGTTCTATTTTAGTATTTTAAAATACAAATAAATAAATAAATAAATAATAGAAAGAGAGTTCATCTCTTACCTCTCCAGATGATATAGACATCAGTTCAACTAGAAAAAAGTTTTTATTCAAAAAGCAATCTGACAACGCATTTCAAGGTTCATGGTCCGCTTCCTCAGTTCACAACATAATGCCTCAACAGCATGGGGGATAGAGTGTAGGCACCTACTGGGTCAATCAAAATGCCGGGATCATGTCCTAGAAAGCCACTGGACACGACGGGGCTCAGGGAAGGATGAGTGGAGTGGCCGTTAGTTACAAGGAGCGCACATACGTTACCAGCGCTGCACTACAGCAACACAGCGTGCCGTGCGCTGATCTTGCGCTTCTCTCATGAAGTTGTGCTGCTTTAGCAGTGCAACTCGAGGAATCAAGACCTAAAGCCTTAATATTTTCCAATAAGTCACCCTGGCCCATATGCAATTCACTTTTTCACCTAAGTTTTCTCCTAGGAGATAATTCTTAATCTTCTGTTTAAAATAACTTTTCAGCATTTTGCAATTGAAAAAAAAAATTACCAAAAGTAGGTGGGAAAGTACTATGAAATTTATTCTGTGTATTTTCTTTCTTCCTGGTGGCTTAAAGGGCATTTTATTGTCAAGGTATAAAAAATATTAACTTAACCAGCTGAGCGGTCTGGACGAGCTCAGCTCGTCCAACACCGCCAGCGGCTGCCGCTCAGGCCCTGCTGGGCCGATTTTAATGAAATAAAAAGCAGCACACGCAGCCGGCACTTTGCCAGCCGCGTGTGCTGCCTGATCGCCGCCGCTCAGCCGCCTGAGCCCAGCGTAGCCGGAACAAAAAGTTCCGGCCAGCGCTAAGGGCTGGATCGGAGGCGGCTGACGTCAGGACGTCGGCTGACGTCGATGACGTCACTCCGCTCGTCGCTATGGCGACGATATAAGCAAAACAAGGAAGGCCGCTCATTGCGGCCTTCCTTGTTTATTCTGGGCGCCGGAGGCGATCGGAAGATCGCCTCCGGAGCGCCCTCTAGTGGGCTTTCATGCAGCCAACTTTCAGTTGGCTGCATGAAATAGTTTTTTTTTTATTTAAAAAAAACCCTCCCGCAGCCACCCTGGCGATTTAATCAGAACGCCAGGGTGGTTAAAGAAAACTAAGGAGAAAAAGTATTTCATATGGTCCCCTGAGTGAAAATGCCCAGATGGAATGAAGGTAATTTTTACTGGGGTGGGCAATGGGCCCACATGCAATTTACTTTTCTCCTGAGTTATCTCTACCGTACAAACATGGATATGTCTATGCTGTAGTTTCCATATTCTCTTTAAAGTAATTTTTAAGCATTTTACAATTGAAAAAGTAGCCAAAAGTTGGAAAAGGTTTAAAAAGAGGAGCAGAAATTACACCCATGCGTAATCACGCATTGTAATACGCAATTACGCATCGTAATCGCAGTGCAAAATTTCGGAGGAATAGCGTAATGAATTTTGTAGTTATTTGTTCCAATTCGTAATTACGCATAAATTTACGTGGTAAATAGCAAGGCTCCCATACATGCCATTGCTACCAAAATTGCTATATAAGTCATGAAGAAAAGTAGGTACAAGTTACAGAAGGAATTGTTCAAAAAGACTTTGTCGTTTTTGAGAAAAAAAAGTTTTTAAACTAATTTTTCTGGGTTTAAAAAACATTTTCTTTGCATTTTTAAGGTCTTTTTGAAAAATTATTTTTTTGTCTTGTACCTTGCTCCTTAAAGCGGATCTAAGATGAAAAACTAACTAGAACAAGTAACTTGTCTATATATCTTATCTAAAGTTTAGATAGATTACACAGAAAATCTAGCTGCAAACAGCTTTAATAGAATATGATTATTTCTTCCTGTGATACAATGACGGCAGCCATGTTGTTTGTAAACATTACACAGAGGCAGGCTTATCTGCATCTTGAGCACTCAGCCTAATCCCCTCTCCTCCTCCCTCCTCCCCTCTGCCTCTGAAATCTCTGGCTAGTAATACCTCCCCCTCCTCCTGCCCAGACTGAGCTCTCATGAGCCCTTGCTACTGTCTGAAAATGCCTTGGCTCTCTGAAAACCTGTGGGCGAGGCTTGTTTAGTTTATAGGGAATTAGAGTATTAAAACAAAAACAAAAAAGTATTTGGCTTGAGGAATACCCTATAAACTATAGGAAAGGAACACAATTAGGCAATGAGTAAAAGTTCATCTCGGATCCACTTTAACATATGTAGCAATATTGGTAGCAATACCATGTATGGGGGCGTTGCTATTCACTACCAAAGTTGGCACGAAATTATGTGTAAATGACGCGTACAGTTTTGCATAATTACGAATGATTATACAAAGTCAATTGAATTACGAATTTGTAATTACATATACGCGTAATTTCACATAATCATCATTTGCAGATTAAAATCATCACTAGCTATGACAGGGTGTACAAAATATCACCTGGAGAAAAAGTGGCCAAGTGGTCCTTATTCAATTCACTTATTTTCATAAGTTTTCTTCTGGATGACATTTTACCTCATAAATAAAATGCCCTTTAACCACTTTGTCCTCCTTGACGTATAAAAACGTCAAGGAGGACAGGCGCGCTCCCGCGCGCTCCCGCGGCCGATCGCGCGCGTGCACGCGCACTCCCGGCCACGGAGTTGGTAGCCACAGAATCAATTTATCGGGCTATGGAGCCCGATCATTGATTCCTCTCCCCCGCTGAAAAAGCGACAGCTTCTCTCGGAAGCTTCGCTCTTTCTGAAGCTGTGTCTCTCTAAGCGTACATTGTACGCTTAGAGTGACGTCATGTAAAAAAAATCGAGATTGCCATCTTGTGGCCAAAAAGTAAAACTACAAGTAAATTCCCAAAAACATTACAATACACCAATATTTCCCCAAATAAAACACTTTTATATCCCACCCTCCCAAAAATGCCCACATAAAATGTTTAATAAAAAAAAACAAAAAAAACATTACTATAAAAAAAAAAAAAACATAAATATTTACCTAAGGGTCTAAACTTTTTAAATATCTATGTAAAGATGAAATATTTCTCTCTATTTTTTTTTTTATAAGCTTGTAAATAGTGATGTATGCAAAACGGAAAAAATGCTCTTTTATTTCCAAATAAAATATTGTCGCGATACATTGTGATAGGGACATCATTTAAATGGTGAAATAACCGTGACAAATGGGCAATAACAATACGTGGGTTTTAATTATGGAGGCATGTATTATTTTAAAACTATAATGGCCGAAAACTGACAAATAATGAATTTTTTCATTTTTTTTCTTATTCTTCCTGTTAAAATGCATTTACAGTAAAGTGGCTCTTAGCAAAATGTCCCCCCCCAAAGAAAGCCTAATTGGTGGCGGAAAAAACAAGATATAGATCAGTTCATTGTGATAAGTAGTGATAAAGTTATAGGCTAATGAATGGGAGGTGAACATTGCTCGGATGCATAAGCTGAAAACGACTGAGATGTTAAGTGGTTAAAGAGACTCTGAAGCGACTTTAAAAAGAGCTTTTTACCTTATATTCTACATGGGCATGTTTGCCCCTGCTAAAGCGCCACTATCTCACGGCAGAACGAGGGGTCTTTACCCCCCAAATCCCCCCCTGCAAAATCCACAACCACCTTGGTTGTAGATTTTGCTGCTCATGGAGGCAGAGCTAATGGCTGTAGCTCTGCCTCCATGTGCGTCTATCAGCAGCGAAACTCCGCCTCTCCCTGCCCCTCTCAGTGAAGGAAGACTAAGAGGGGCAGGGGAGAGGCGGCGATCAGAGCTGATAGACGCCCTGAGAGGCAGGGCTGCAGCCATTAGCCCTGCCTCAACAGGAAGTGATCCCCAAACACCACGGAGGGGATTTCGGGGGTAAAGACCCCTCGTTCAGCAGCGGGAGGGTGGCGTTTTAGCAGGGGCAAACATGCCCATGTACAATATAAGCTAAAAAGCTGTTTTTAAAGTTGCATCAGACTCTCTTTACGCCACCAAAAACCAAAAAAATACTCAGAATAATTTTGACAGCACTTTACCACCTACTTTTGGTACTTTTACAGTTGCAGAGTTCTGAAAAGTTATTTTAAACAGAACATAAAACATTGGCTCCTAGGAGAAAACTTAGGTGAAAAAGTGAATTGAATAAGGGCCAGCAAATTGCAGCCTTCCAGGCCCTATTAAAAATATATTGGATATAAAGTCACAGACAAGGTGTAATAAAACGCAGGCTGCTGCTGGCAGACAGTACAAAGCTCTGGCAAAAGTGGCTATTCAGCCACAAGCATTCAAGCGAGCTGACAGCAGTACAAAGACCAGACTGAACCGACACAACAGCACTTCATGCTGGGAAGCCAATGACCTAACATGTCTGTCTTAATGAACTCACCTGAGCCACAGCTGTGAGGATAAAGACAGGCGGAGATTGGGAAGAAATCCACACAGCAAACTAGAAACAAACAAAAGAAGAAACAAGACCAGTGTGGAAGACGAGCTCGGTGAACAAGCGAAGGGCACCACATTGAGTTCAGATACTAACTTGGATTTGGGGATTGCGACAGAAATGGAAAAGTGATGTGGCACAGCTGGAAGCCATGAGGAGGCCTGAACAACTGAGCATATGATTGGACAGGACTGGAGTAAATAGCCCTTATTGAAGGGCATTGAGAACCCTTGACTTTTTTTCCACAATGTACCTCTCCATAAGAAAGTTTCTCTTAACACAATGGCCTCAATTCACTAAGCAGTTTAGACTAGTCTACAGATCTACCGATGGTTTGGTGTAATGTTTTAGAACTGTTTTTAGACCTGGTCTAACATTCAGTAATGACACAATTCACAAAGGCAAACAAGGAGTAACCACGCCCAGTTTTTCCGACAGAGATTAGACCAACTGATTTCTGTCAGTAAAGTAATTCTGTGAGGTAATTTAGATGTGAGGATGGAACCTTTTGAATCAGTTATGCAGGAGTTGTATTTTGTATGCAGAGGAGAGCTCATCAGAGGAGAAGGATGTCAGTCATAGCTAATCGTTTGTGAATTGCATCTTTTGATTATTTCCCCTGCTTTACCGACCTAATTACCAAATGGTTTAGACCAGGTCTAAAGCCTCATCTACACGAGTAGATGCGGCTGCGATGCTCCTTATCAATCGAGCCGCTGATGCGGCTCGATTGATAAGATCCGACAGGACGGATCTCCGCACTGCCGATTCCCTGCTCGATCCCCGCGAGGGGACAATGGCAGGGAATCGTGCGGGAGATAAGCGGCGCCGGCGGGGACGAGCGGGCACGAGCGGGGAATCGAATGCGGCGCACGCGCGGCGAGCGGGGAAACGGCGGGCACGCGGAAGAGGCGATCCGGCGGCTAATCGAGCCGCCGGATCGCTACAATGTCCCATGGTGTAGATGGGGCTTAAAAACAGGTATAAAACATTTGGTAATAGTGAATTCCCCTTTGATGCAACTGACCAAACCATCAGTAGACTAAAAACCATCAGTAGCTAGTCTAAACTGCTTAGGGAATTGAGGCCAATATACCGTTGGGGGGGACCGGGGGATGGGGCTCCACCAGGGCTTATTTTATTATTATTATTATTATTATTATTATTATTTAGTATTTATATAGAACCAACATCTTCCACAGAACTTTACAGAGTATATATAATCATGTCACTGACTGTCCCTCAGAGGAGCTCAAAATCTAGTCCCTACCACAGTCATTATCTATCATAGACTAGGTCCAACTTAGGGGGGAGCCAATTAACTTATCTGTATGTTTTGGTGATTTGGAAACACAGTGCCCAGAGGAAATTAGACAAGGGGAGCACACACAAACACCATACAGATAGTGCCCTGCCTGAGATTTGAATTAGATACCCAGCACTGCAAGGCAACCGTGCCATCCACTACGCCACTGTGCTGCTATATGGGTGTTGTCTCGTGTAAGCAGTAGCACCCAGTTTCCTGTGAAGGTCACCATCAAAGGCCACAGCTAGCAAAGAATCTGCATGTGAGCGTGCTCCTGGCCACAATGCACACTGGGAGATACAAGTGGTGACGCATGTCGGGAGATGTAGTGTGTAGATATGAGTACACTTCCCATCAGGGAGAGGTACAGTTTACAGTTCCCAGCATGTATTTCAGCCAGGAGTGTGCTCATAGGTGGATTCTTTGAAGTGTGGTTATCTGCAGCCTTCAATAGCCACCTTCACAGGGACAGGGGCTACACAAGCCAGCCCCCCATACGTAAGCAATGACGCTCCACCTAACCTCCTGCCCCCCAAAAACTTCATGGTCTTTTTGAAAGATTTTTTTATCTCTTGTTCCCACCCTTCTGCTTAACGTACTCTGAAAATAGCACGCATAGCACCTATGGGGGCTTTGCTATTAACCCTTAAAGTCAGCGGCATAAAGCATATCGGTAATGCGAATTTTCCTCATTTTACATTACAGTCAGTGGCCGCCGACTTTAGCGGTTAATAGCAAAGCCCCCCGTGGGTGCTAGAAACACCAAATTTTCAGGGTATGTTAAGCAGAAGGGTATGAACAAGAGGAGAACAAAAACTTTCAAAAATATCTTGTAAATTTTTGAGAAAAATAAATGTTAAAGTCGGCAGAATCCACCTACCACACTTGCATTACCGATTTCCGAATTCCGACGTGGAAATGCAATATCTGGTCGTAAATACGGACATTGCATTTCCGCGGAATCTGAATGAGCATCCCTAAAGGAAGTCCACTAGGGTAATTATGTAAACACAAGAATATGAGATCTTAAAGTGAACCAGAGACAAAGCACCCTCATGTATTTATCATATATATATATCAGTGGGAAAATTAGAGAAAACGCCCTCCCTGCTCTCTGTTTCCTCATTCACTGCTCACCCTGCTTCTTACCAGCCCTGATAAAATCCCAGACTGAGCATTCAGTCTGGCTTTGCTCAGGAATCATTATAGCCGAGTCTGTCTTCTCTGATGTCTTTTCAAGCCTAAGCCTGTCTCCTTCTGGCTCTGCTAAAATGACTCAGCTATAATGATTCCTGTGGAGGATTTTATCAGGGCTGGTAAGAAGCAGGCTGAGCAGTGAAGGATGAAACAGAGAGCGGGGTAGGTGTTTTCTCTAATCTTCCCACTGATATATATGGTAAAATACATGAGGGTGCTTCGTCTCTGGTTCACTTTAAAACGTTGCTTTAGTGACATATAGTAGAATGCAGTCCATTTTTCAGGATACCCACTTTTACAGTAATTTTCCTGGTTTCAGCATCAGGTACACATCTATATAGTCCCTTACACACTCCAATGAGTTCTGGGTCACCATGAGCTTGCTGGTTAGTCTGTACATCTATAGATAGCTATCTATTTATCACTGTACAGTATATTGCTATGTACCTCCCCTCCACTCTCCCAGTGATGCTTAGCCTAGGCTTTTCAGATATGTGGAATTCTCCTCCCAGAACATTCTGGGAGACCAGGCAGTTTGTTCCCCGGCTTCAGAATTCTCAAAAACAGACATTCTGCAGTGATGCACCTGCCAGGACTAACGATTTTGCCACCTATGATTCAGGGTGAAATATTTAAAATAGCAAACACTGACTAAATAATTTATAAATTAATATTGTAAATAAATTAAAAAAAAAGCTATTTTATTAATAGCAGGGTGCAAAATACTTTGCATCTTAACAGGGGCGCCGCAGGTAGGCCTTCATGTGCCGCCAAGAAATGGCGAGCAGCGCTTACACCCCTTAAAGAGGATCTGTAATTAAAAAAAAAAACCTCTGGGGGATAGTTACCTCGGGAGGGGGAAGCCTCTGGATCCCAATTAGGCTTCCCCCGTCCTCCGCTGTCCCGAAAATCCATCACTGCAGCCTCCCAAACCCCGTCGAGATAAATATTCACCTACCGCGATCCTGCACAGTTGCACTAACGGCTCTTCGTTTGGGGAAGGCGGAAATAACCATCCCCGATTGTATCTGCTCTATTGCACAGGCGCAGGCGCAGTACAGTGGATACGATCGGGATTGGCTATTCCTGCCTCGCCCAAATGAAGAGCCGCTAGTGCGCCTGCGCAGGATCGCGGATAGGTAAATAAATCTTCGCTTGTCAGGGGGAGGGTGTTGCGGGGAGCCAGCGCTGGATTCCTCCAAACTTCAGAGGTCGGGGAAGCCTCATTGGGACCCTGAGGTTTCCCCCCTCCCGAGGTAACTATCCCCTAGAGTCTCTTTAAAGTGAATGTTTACCGTTTCAAAAAAGAAAAAGTCAGATACTCACCTAAGGAGAGGGAAGGCTCGGTCCTAATGAGCCTTCCCTCTCCTCTCCCGGTGCCCGGTCCCGCGCAGGATCCCCCGTGGCAGTATTCGACCAGTTAGGTCAAATATTGCCACTTCCGCATGCCGAAGGGAGCTTTCGGAAGCCTTCGGGAGCACTCGGGCTCCCGATGACGCGGCCGCTCCATACTACGCATGCGCGAGCGCCCTCTATGACAGATGGAGCGGCCCGTCTTTGGAAGCCCGAGTGTTCCCGAAGACCTCCAAAGTCCCTGCGGCGGCGGACGCAAACGGGGGAGCCAGCGCAGCACCGGGGGCACCGGGAGAGGAGAGGGAAGGCTCATTAGGACTGAGCCTTCCCTCTCCTTAGGTGAGTATCTGACTTTTTTTTTATAGCGGTACCCATTGGCTTTAAGCATGTGCACTGCTCAGGACTGGCTTGGTTGCCGGGGGAAGCGTGGGGGCAGAGGGCCAGGGGGAACCACCCAGAGTTGATTTGAGCAGAGGCAAAAGTCAAACAAAATTACATAGGATTACACGTCAGCAATTATTTCCATAATTACAGGATTTAATAAAAAAATTAAAAATAATAATAATATTATGGCTTCAGCCTGATGATGCTGAACCCATACCATTCCTCCCAACACATAAAGACATCCATATGCCATAAATATTGCATAGTGGGTAGTGCAGATTCATTGTAGTTAGCTCGCAGTGCCCATCTGTTGAGGCCTCAGTGTAGTCCTGGTCTACAGGCTGCACAGAAGGCTTTCTGCTGAAATCAATGGTGCATGATCCTGCTGCAGCAAACCCAGCCGTACAACCAGAGTAAAACCGATCTGACATCTGGATGGGACGCTACCGGCAATGTTTTAAATATACATATCCCTCCCATGCTGGCAGTATACAAGAGCCGCGTCAATCTGCACAAAATAAAAAAAAACAAAAAAACAAAATAAAAATAAAAAAACAGCTATAACTATCAGCAATTAACTACAATAAGACAGCAAAATATTTATCTAACACCCCCATTATTCTCCGGCTCTGAGCTGCATAAAAGACACACTGGAAGCGCACATTCCTAGGAACTAATCTAGCGGGCAAAATAAAATAGAAATGACAAAGAAAGACGCTGAGTTTGATCCTGGTAAAGCAAGGCCATTAATCAAAATAATTTTTATGTTTTGCCTAAATAAATCTGTCTGGACAGTTTAACTCAACTGGAAGAAAACTTTTAATTATGCTAACTTAATTTTGATATCTGTGTCTGGAGACATGTCTTTCATAGGCAGGCAGATATCTGACTAAATGTAAAAAAAGGAAGACGAGGTCTCCCTGAGAGTGGGGTTGCTCAATTGGAATTTGCAGGATTAAGAATTCCGATCAGAAAACAGCATTTTCAATTGGAAAATGGAAATCGGAATCAGAAATACCGCATTATTGCAACTTGGTAATTTTAGCAAGCATTTTAGCATTTGGAAGTATTGGAGCAATCAGAGAAAGCAGATTCAACTTGGAAATTGGAATAATGCTAAATGCCGCATTACAGAGACTTGGACATTTTAGGCCAATCACCAAAGCATTGGGCCAATCAGAGAACCAGTATTGTACCACAGAGATGAAAATACTGAGGACATTTTAGGCAAATCACATGACTCTGAAGTATTGGGCCATTCAGAACATTTGGAAGTGTACCGCGGTTATACGCATAATACGTACTTCTGCAAAATGTAACATATTCTGCAAAATATAGCAGAATTCTCATACTACATTTTATTTTATTGCCTAACTTTATTAAAAGAAATGGCAAAAAGAAACATTCTGTGAAAATGAAAAAGTCGGAACTTCAAATTTCCACAGAATTCTGCAGAAATCGGAAAGACATTTGTTGGAATGCGGAGTCCCATCCGAATCCTAAATTGGCATTTCTGTCTCTACTCTTGACTAAGAGACCTGCCTTCAGAATTTGAGAAATTGCTCCCTGCAGCCCTCCCATCCAGCTCGCTATGATGCAGGGGCCGTGATTATTAGTCTACCTAATAAAAGGCAAGTATCCCTGCGTCCCATGTCCCTGTGTCAGTGCTTTTGCACTACTGCCATGTCCAGCACTGACAGTTGTTGGGACAGGATGCAGGACGGGCTAGGGGGCGGACTGGTCGTGTGTGTGCGTGTGTGTGCGGCCGCGCACATCCGAGCTGTAATGCTGTGGTGGAGGTGGTGACTGTCAGACCTAGAGCCTGTTTTTAAATGGGCTTAGGTCGCCTACTTGATTGATAAAGCACCAAAATATTTTATGGTGCTGTACAGAGTAAGAAACAAACATGAGGTACGTTATAATAAAGACAATAGCATACTCCACTGCAATATAATACAGAATAGGTAGATATCATAATTACAGTGAAAAATTTAACATGATCACAATTAATAGCAAGTTCCAAGACACAAAAGGGTGAGAGAGCACCACCCTTACGAGCTTATAATCTAAAAGAATAAGGCAGAAACAAGAGGTGGTGTAATATGCAATATGTATATTAGAAGCAATGTGTTTTGAAAGATATTGAGCATAACCTGGCGAGGTTTGAAGGGTAATGGCCTAAGTTAGAATGTATCATGTCTGAGTTTTGAAGGAGCATTTTAAGATTTGAAAGGTTGGAGAGTGATAGACGTGTTTTGGAAAGGGAATCCAGAGGAGGGGCAAAGCTTGTGAGAAATTGTGTACATCATGTGAATGCAAGGAGATGATTCTAGAGAAGGACAGAAGAAGGTAGTGTGCAGGGCAGAGATTGCAACTGGGTTGTGTACAGAGCAGAGATGAATGAGGTTGATAGGAAAGGAGAGAGATTGTGAATAGCTTTGAATGTTAGAGTTAAGAGTTTAACCACTTAATAGTTTTAGTACAGTATATCTACTCCCCTAAAAACTTCATCTAAGCTTCTGGGGAGTGGTTATACGCTATGCTGAAATCGCTGTTGTGCGCTCTTCTGCTTGCCATGTGTTTGATCCTGTGCTCATTCTCTCTTTTAATAAAGAGACCTACACATAATTTATAATTAACACCTTACCTCCCACACTCTCCCATGAAAATCCACATGAAACTTTTGCATAAAAAAATACAATAAAAAAATATCAAAAAAACATAAATAGTTACGTTAGAGACTGAACTTTTTTTTTATTATGTATGTCAAGATGGTATATTACTGTTGTTTTTTAAATCATGGGCTTGTAAATAGTGATGGATGCAAAACTGAAAAAATGCACCTTTATTTCCAATTAAAATATTGGGGCCATACAATGTGATAGGGACATAATTTAAATGGTGTATTAACCATGGCAAATAAAAAATATGGGTTTTAGTTATGGTAGCATGTATTATTTTAAAATTATAATGGCCGAAAACTGAGAGAGACTGATTTTTTTCTTTTTTTTTTTCTTAATATTCCCATTAAAATGCATTTAGAAAAATAATTCTTAGCAAAATGTACCACCCAAATACACCTAATTGGTGGTGGAAAAAGCAAGATAGAGATAATTTTGTGATAAGCAGTGCTAAAGTTATTGGCGAATAAATGGAAAGAGTGCTGAAATGTGAAAATTGCTCAGGTGCATTAGGTGAAAATACACTGAAGGCTGAAGTGGTTAAAGTATATCCTCTGGTTAATTGGTAGCCAATGGAGAGCTTATTAAGGGCTCGTTTCCACTATTGCGGTGCAGAATCACCTGGATTCCACCGCTGATGAAATAGCATGCGGATGCGATTTTTTTTGCGTTTTTTGCCGCGAATTCGCATGCGAATTCGCATAGGTGAGGGTATATGCGAATTTAACCATGTCACTGCCTGTCTGAAGTTACATTGGTACCTATGCGAATTCGCATGAAAATTCGCATGAAAATTCGCATACCATAGCCGCATGCAAATTCCCAATTAAATACATTAGCAGCGATTCGCATGCATTCCACTCGCAGGCGAATTCGTTGGCTCTTTTGTGCGTTTTTTTAACGCTGAAAAAAACGCACCTCAACAACGCTACAGTGGAAACAGGCCCATCCACTTGCATTACATGTGCGAATCCGCATGCGTTGGACGCATGCGGATTTGCGATAGTGGAAACGAGCCCTGAGAGAGAGGAACAGCAGAGTTTTCAGTACAGACTGGAGGGGTACCAGTCTATTATTTGTAAGTACACAAAGTAGTATATTACAATTGTCCAGATGAGATATTATAAGAGCATGCACTAACGTTTTAGTTGTGTCCTGGTTGAGAAAAGGTTGGGTGCGAGATATGTTTTTTGACAGTAGCTGGTGAGAGAGTGAATGTGAGGAATAAAATAGCGAGAGAGAGGAGTCAAATATTACCCCTAAGCACCGTGCTTTAGGAAGTTGTAGGGGTGTTATTAACACTTATTGTTACATCAGGCAGAAAGTGGACAGATGGTGGAAAAATTATTAGTTCCATTTCACTCATTTTAAGTTTTAAGAAGTGAGAAGTCATTAAAGAGGATATAGCAGACAAGCAGTCAAGAACACGAATGAGGAAGGAGTTAAGGTCGGAGGCTGACAGGATGCTTTCCGAGGGAGTTGGTGATGTCAGCACAGCTACAGGAAGAAAGAGAGGTGATGTCATTGGCTCACACACCTGAACAGGGCAAATGTGGTGCAGTGGCCAAATGGCAAACCTCAAATAACACAAACTTGTTTGCCTTGCTGAACTGCCATCTCTAATAGCAAGTTAGTTTGTTTATCCCCTAAATGGATACAGACAGCAAGAACAACTTGCAAAAGTTTAAGCCTTTCCTTTACGCTATCCAAAACTGAAGAAAAAAATATATATTTTAGGCCTTAGTTTTTTTAAAATCCAAGTGACTTTTTACACATTAGATGGGCAGGAAAATTACACATTTTTTACTTGTGTATTTTTTTTTTTTTTTTTTTTTTTTTTTTTACTGTTTCCCAGGATATCGAATTTTAATGAAATTCTTTAACTGACATTTTTTTCCTCTTTGTACCGAATTTGCAGACAAGCTAAATGTTAAAACACTAATGAGTGTTTATCTGGCAGACTCTCTGCAGCCTGAGCACTCTGCCACGGCATTTAGGAAGAAGCCATTTTTAATTGTATTTATTTAGGGGACAACCGCTCTCCAATTCCATCCAAATCTCTGAGCCTTTCATTAACTGCCGGGAATGCCCTGCCAACTTCACCATGTGCGAGAACTCTGCAGACTCTCCTCAGTGTGATATGTACTGCTGCCTCAGCTCCCTACTAACTTCACCATGTTCAAGAACTCTGCAGACTCTCCTCAGTGTGATATGTACTGCTGCCTCAGCTCCCTGCTAACTTCACCATGTTCAAGAACTCTGCAGACTCTCCTCAGTGTGATATGTACTGCTGCCTCAGCTCCCTGCTAACTTCACCAAGTGCGAGAACTCTGTAGACTCTCCTCAGTGTGATATGTACTGCTGCTGCAGCTCCCTGCTATACTGCGAGAGGGAAGATTACTGAAACATAGGAAAAAAAAATCAGACTGATTTATGTGAAAATGTGCAGCAAACATCAATACATATTATCAAGACAGAAATACCATAAATAAATAGAAAAGTAAATAAACGGTTGTTACTATTATTATTATTCCTACATCTTCTACAGCACTTTCTGGAGTAAATATTAATGTCACTGACTGTCCTCAGGGGAGCTCACAATATTATCCCTACCATAGCCATAGTCTAATGTCCTACCATATTATTATTATGTATTTATATAGCACTGACATCTTCTGCAGCACATTACAGAGTACATAGTCATATCACTGACTGTCCTCAGAGGAGCTCACAATCTAATCCTACCATAGCCATAGTCTAATGTCCTACCATATTATTATTATGTATTTATATAGCTGTGACATCTTCTGCAGTCCATTACAGAGTACATAGTCATGTCACTGACTGTCCTCAGAGGAGCTCACACTCTAATCCTACCATAGTTATAGTCTAATGTCCTACCATATTATTATGTGTTTATATAGCACTAACATCTTCTGCAGCACTTTACAGAGTACATAGTCATGTCACTGACTGTCCTCAGAGGAGCTCACAATCTAATCCTACCATAGCCATAGTCTAATGTCCTACCATATTATTATTATGTATTTATATAGCACTGACCTCTCCTGCAGCACATTACAGAGTACATAGTCATGTCACTGACTGTCCTCAGAGGAGCTCACAATCTAATCCTACCATAGCCATAGTCTAATGACCTACCATATTATTATTATGTATTTATAAAGTTCTGACATCTTCTGCAGCACTTTACAGAGTACATAGTCATAACAAAATATATACACATAAAGTATATAGACATAACAAAATGTTATACCTCTAATAGTGGTGCCTCTAAGCATTGGACTATGCTCATTTTTGACAAGAAGATGGAAAAATGCACTCGGAAAGTTCACTTCAACCCACTCTACGATATACAGCGTTTCAAGCAGCAGAAATGACAATATCAAGATTCTTTCAAGCAAATAAATGGCAATAATTGCTACAACAAGGTTTTATGGTTATATATAAGATATCTTTCGTTCGCCTTTAAAAATAAACTATACTGAATATAACTGTATTAATAAAGTTGCTTTTTTCTTTCAATATTACTTTATACATTATTTACTTAGAGGGACTCTTAGCAGAGGGATGAAATGGAAATTTGAACTTACTTGGGGCTTCCTCCAGCCCCCCGTAGTTTTCAATGTCCCTTGGCACCTCTTGCCCCCCCCCCCCCTACGTGCTCCCGCTGGCGGCTCTGTTAGGTGCAACATGAGCGTTCTGCGCAAGTGCAGTTCTCAAAATAATGGATGTGTTATCGACCTGGGAGCAAAAAAAGGCCGTGCAAGCGCAGTTGTGTACAACTTGGCTGAAGTCATGCACCTAATGTAGCTGCCAGCGGGACTATGGAAGAGGACCAAGAGGATGCTGAGGGACCTCACAAGCTATGGTGGGGCTGAAGGAAGCCCCAGGTAAGTCCAGATTTCCATTTCATCCCATTGCTCTGGGCCTCTTTAATATTAATCAAGTGTAAAAAGCTTACATCACCACAATTCAAACTTATCAGAGATAGTCAACCCCAGTGGTGGGCCGAAAAATTGCATATGCAAAATTTCGCATCGAAATTTGCAATTATGCATCGTAATCATAATGCAAAATTTCAGAGAAAATCATAATTCATTTTGTATGTACATTTTTGTGTCATTTTCGCAAATTTCACATCATTTTGTGCAAAAATGTAGCGGTAAACAGCAAAACCCCCATACATGCTATTGCTACCAAAATTGCTACATACGTTAAGCAGAATAGTGAGTGGTACAATTAAAAAAAATAATTTTAAAAAAAGACTTTTTAGTTTTTGAGAAAATCAATTTTAAAAATGCAAAGAAAAATGGTTTTTAAACCGTCATTTCTCTGAGTTTAACCTATTTTGGTTCCTGGACGTAGAAAGTACGTCCAGGAACCATGCGCGCTGCCGCGCGCTCCCACGGCCGATCGTGCGCGTGCACGCGCGCTCCCGGCCCGCGGTTCGTTAGCCAGGCAATCAGTGAATCGGGCTATGGAGCCCGATCACTGATTCCTCTCCCCCGCTGAAAAAGCAACGGCTTCTCTCGGAAGCTTCGCTTTTTCTGGCTGTAACATACCCCATGCGTCGCTCTAAGCGTGTGTTACGCTTAGAGTGACGTCATGTAAACAAACTCATGGCCGCCATCTTGTGGCCAAAAAGTAATACTACAACTAAAAGTAAAAAAAAATGAAAATCAACACACATTTACATTATAAACATATTGTTTACCTCCCACCCTCCCAAAACTAGTGAAGGGAAGTAAGGAAGAAGTGATAGCTGGGACAGCCAACACAGTTGTGGTGGTGTTCGGCGGGTGTTTGTAGGCTCAAGGGTGAAGTCTAAAGCTGGCCACTAACGGTCCAATTTCTAGCAAAAAATCGTTCGAGCGATCAGAAATTCTGATCGGACGAAAAATCGTTCTACACCATCAACTAACCAATCATTGCTTCCTATCTATCACGACCACCAAGAAAATCCAAATTTTCATTTGACGAAAATTCATTCGGGTGACATTTTTTCCACTCTTTCACAATCGATTGTGTCCACCAATGGAGATTATTTACAACCAATCCGATCAGAATTTCGAATCGCTCGAACGATTTTTCGCTAGAAATTGGACAGTTAGTGGCCAGCTTAACCTATTTTGGTTACTGGACGTCGTTTCTACGTCCAGGAACCATGCGCGCTACCGCGCGCTCCCGCGGCCGATCGCGCGCGTACTCCCGGACGCGGATTCGGTAGCCAGGGAATCAATGTATCGGGCTACGGTGCCCGATCATTGATTCCTCTCCCCCGCTGAAAAAGCGACAGCTTCTCTCAGAAGCTGCGCCTTTTCTGGCCGTTCCCTCTGCGATGAGTCACTCTAAGCGTGTGTTACGCTTAGAGTGACGTCATGTAAACAAACTCATGGCCGCCATCTTGTGGCCAAAAAGTAATACTACACCTGTAAAAAAAATTTTTTTAAATTAACACACATTTACATTATAAATCTATTGTTTACCTCCCACCCTCCCAAAACTACCCAAATAAAATGTTTACAATAAAAAAAAAAAAACATGACAATAAAAAAAAAAAAAACATGTAAATATTTACCTAAGGGTCTAAACTTTTTAAATATCAATGTAAAGATGAAATATTTCTATATTTTTATTATTTTAAACTTGTTAATAGTGATAGATGCAAAACGGAAAAAATGCACCTTTATTTCCAAATAAAATATTGTCGCCATACATTGTGATAGGGACATAATTTTAACGGTGTAGTAACCTGGACATATGGGCAAATACAATACGTGAGTTTTAATTATGGAGGCATGTATTATTTTAAAACTATAATGGCTGAAAACTGAGAAATAATCGATTTTTTCCGTTTTTTTCTTATTATTCCTGTTAAAATGCATTTACAGTAAAGTGGCTCTCAGCAAAATGTACCCCCCAAAGAAAACCTAATTGGTGGCGGAAAAAACAAGATATAGATCGGTTCATTGTGATAAGTAGTGATAAAGTTATAGGCTAATGAATGGGAGGTGAACATTTCTCAAGTGAAAACGACGGAACGCGAATGGGTTAAAAACCATTTTTTTCTCCTTGCACATTTAAAATCGATTTTGTCAAAAACTACTAAGTATTTTCGGAAAATTATTTTTCTGACCTGTACTTACTTTTCTTTGTAACATATGTAGCAATTTTGCTGTAAATAGCATCTATGGGGGCTTTGCAAAGTCGGCACGAAATCACAAAAATTATGCGAAATTTGAGGCAAAATTACGAAAGCCTAAACAAAACCAATTGAATTTACAAATCATAATTACGTATAGGTGTAATTGCAACAATGTACGCAGAATTTAGCGTAATCGTAATTAGCTGATTTAACATCATCACTGGTCAACCCATACATTGCTCTCCCTGACCCCTGGCTAGAACATTACCTTGGCCAAACTAACTCTCCCCCTGATGTATGTACAAAACTACTATAGTCCAACTTGAGGCACCCAAATTACAAACTGTGCATGCCATAACCGTGTATTGCAATGATCCGAGCAGTTCAGGAAGTCAGTATGAAAGTTTGATTTCCTCCAAGGTTGCTGATGACATCCCCAGCACTCCTGCCAACTAGCAGGATTCCCTTGCACAGTCTGACAATTCCTCTGTCCAGGCTCTGCAAGGATTTCCTGCATTCCTGCAGATATGCAGGGAGCTGATCATTGGATCAGCTCTAGGAGGCGGACAGAGGTGTGATCACTTGTTCCTCCTAAGCATTACGTCACAGATGCTGATAGCATTAACTCATTGCTATGCATGAATGGTGTGCAGGAAGGGGTTTCTTGTTGGCTGCTAGGAGGCGTGGTCTGGTTTGCTTCCTGTGCTATATAAGCTGCTCTTGAATCTTGATTATTCATTCACTGCCTGTGACAGCATTAGCTGCTCTGACTGCTGGGTGTCTTTTGGATTACAATTGATCTCCTGTAGTGACTTTTGACTGGATTTTGCCTTTGCTTTTGGATTGCTGCCTGGACAAACACTGGATTTTTTTCTGACCCTGATCTTGCCTAGCTTCTGTGTACCGTGATATCTCCGATCTCTTGTGACCTTTGATTGTTACTAGACGTAAGTGTGCTTTATGAAGCTCTACTTTGCCTTGTCTGATCCTGTTTCTGCCCCAGACTGTTTGGACTCTCTACCTGTACTAGTTAGTCTGGTTCTGGTGGTACTTCTGTCTTCCCGGCCTCAGTCCTTATGATTTGCACATTGAAGTCCTGGGGGTAACAGTATTGGGGTAGGCGTAACTCCGTCTCCCATTCACACGGGGTCTTGTCTATAGGTGAAGAGCATAGTGGTAGATTTGGGGCATACGGACTGAAGGAAGGCAGGAGATCTGCCAGGCCTTACAATGGGTTTGCACACCCTTATACTGTACAGTAGAGATGTCGCGAACCGCCGATTTTCGGTTCGCAAACTTCCGCAGAAGGTTCGGTTCGCGGAAAAGTTCGCGAACCGCAATAGACTTAAATGGGGAGGCGAACTTTGAAAAATAGAAAAAATTATACTGGCCACAAAAGTGATGGAAAAGATGTTTCAAGGGGTCTAACACCTGGAGGTGGGCATGGCGGAGTGGGATACATGCCAAAAGTCCCGGGGAAAAATCTGGATGTGACGCAAAGCGGCGTTTTAAGGGCAGAAATCACATTGAATGCTAAATTGCAGGCCTAACGTGCTTTAAAACATCTTGCATGTGTATACATCAATCAGGGAGTGTAATTAGAGTTCTGCTTCACACTGACACACCAAACTCACTGTGTAATGCACCGCAAACAGCTGTTTGTGTAGTGACGGCCATGCTGGACTACTGCGCAACATGGCGAGATTGCTCTTCCTCACTCAGTGATGTCAGGTAATGTGTGACTTCCTTCTCAACTTTCCATGGCATTGTTAAAAAGCTTACGTTTTGTTTTTAAATTACATTTTCTACTTGCTGCATATCTATGCGTGCGTAATGCGGCAACGCGTATTTTCGGACGCGTTGCGGCCCGCAATAGCGCTAATTACAGTCGGGAATGCGGAAAAAGCTACGCGTGGCCAGTCCTAATGGGCCTGTCGGCAAAAACGAAACTAGCTGGCAGAGGGGGACCAGAGGATTAGTGAGGGGCTGCGAGGGCACAGGACTGCTGCAGGGGGCTGGTAGAAGCCCCAGGTGAGTAAAACTCATTTTTTTTTCCTGGCTTAAGTGTCTCTTTAAATCCTTTAACGAGAACCAGTTATGGCGGGCAAAGATGACACCACATTCCTTTCACGAGAATCATATGGAGGCGGGCAAGTCTGCCATTTGTGACCCCGGGTAATGGCCGGGGAATCAGGGGTTTGAATCCAGTGTGGAGCCTGAGCAACGGCTACCACTGCACATCCAGGCAAGGAGGGCAGCAGGCAGGCAGGCATGCACGCCCACCCTGAGGTAGTGACCAAAAATAACAATACAGGACTCAGGAGGACCTTTTGCGTCCCTAATTGTCATGAATCAACTTTAAATCCTTTAACGGGAATCCGTTATATGCAGTGAGCTTGGTTCACTCAACAAAACAGGTAGTAGGTATATGCAGTGAGCTGGGTTCACTCAACACAACAGGTAGTAGGTATATGCAGTGAGCTGGGTTCACTTAACACAACAGGTAGTTATGTGCAGTGATGAGGTGGGTTAAGTAAACACAACAGGTAGTAGGTATATGCAGTGAGCTGGGTTCACTCAACACAACAGGTAGTAGGTATATGCAGTGAGCTGGGTTCACTCAACACAACAGGTAGTAGGTACATGCAGTGAGCTGGGTTCACTCAACACAACAGGTAGTAGGTATATGCAGTGAGCTGGGTTCACTCAACACAACAGGTAGTAGGTATATGCAGTGAGCTGGGTTCACTCAACACAACAGGTAGTAGGTATATGCAGTGAGCTGGGTTCACTCAACACAACATGTAGTAGGTATATGCAGTGAGCTGGGTTTACTCAACACAACAGGTAGTAGGTATATGCAGTGAGCTGGGTTTACTCAACACAACAGGTAGTTATGTGCAGTGATGAGGTGGGTTAAGTAAACACAACAGGTAGTAGGTATATGCAGTGAGCTGGGTTCACTCAACACTGCAGGTAGTTATGTGCAGTGATGAGGTGGGTTAAGTAAACACAACAGGTAGTAGTAGGATGCAGTGAGCTGGGTTCACTCAACACAAAGCTAGGTATATGCAGTGAAGAGGTGGGTTAAGTAAACACAACAGGTACTGGGTATATGCAGTACTGGGTAGTACAATGTGCAGCTCCCTGTCTGTCACACACACAGGTAGTCAGTCACTGAATGTGCTGGCAGTGGCACACACACACTATCAATTAGCAAGGCTGTGCATACAACAAAAGTGTCAGTTTGACACACAGTAAAAAAAAATAAAATACAGGATGAGCTCTGAAAAGAGCTAGGGTGCTATAAAAGCAATAACAATCAGCCAGGAGCAAACTAAGCAGCCAAGAACCTAACTAATCTGTCCCTAGAAGAACAAGTCTGCAGCAGCTCGCCCTAGTCTGTCTAATAGCAGGCACACGAGTGAGTGTAATGGCCGCCGGACCCTGCCTTATATAAGGGGGGGGTGGGGCTCCAGGGCTTACTGTAGCCTGAATGGCTACAATGTGCCTGCTGACTGTGATGCAGAGGGTCAAAGTTGACCCTCATAGTGCATTATGGGGCGAATCGAACTTCCGCAAAGGTTCGCCTGGCGCAAGCGAACGCGAACCCCCAATGTTCGCCTGGAACCGTTCGCCGGCGAACCGTTCGCTACATCTCTACTGTACAGCAATGTATATTTATGAGAAGCATTCATGATGCTGAAACCAGGATAATCAACATAAAAATGTTCTGCTATAAGTCATTACAGGTGCCCTTTAATTAAGTTATAGTTTGAAAACTTACATTGAATACAAACAATACAGACAGCAGGAGATGTTCTGTCAGCCTGTTCTCTCATCACGTTCTGTAGCCAATAGTACAACCAGCTTAAAGATTTATCGCTGTGCTGTGCATGCAGATTAATACACTGACTATCATTCTCTGCCAGAAAGCCTGGACCCAAATCAGAGAACCTTCCTACAGCTGGGCTGTGGTTCTCCATAGAGGACAGAATCATAATGGAAGGAAATCAGGAAATATCATTTTAATATTTTCATACAGATTAGGAGACATCTTCAATCTAGTCTTCTGTATCTTATTTATCACTAAACAAAGGAAAAACATGATTTACTAAAGCATTTCTGTGCCAGAAATCAGAGCTCATCTAAGGAGAACCTTGGCCAGGGTTGCCTAATCATCATCTTCTATAAGGTGCGGCTTGGATGACTCTGCTTTTTGTGACATTCATTTGTAGCATGTTAATGAAGGTTAGTGTTTTTGAATTTTGAACATTGTTTCAAATTTACCAAAACACCACTCTTCAGCATCATTCAGCACTGATCGTGCAGACAGGGTTGGGGTGGGGGGAGGGGGGTTCACTTACTTGCACTTTATGGCACATTTACCAGGACTCCATACTTCCTCCTTCCAAAGCTGCCGACTCCCTGTCAGGGCCTGTCAGCGAAAACAAAACTAGCTGGTGGTAGGGGACCGGAGGCTCCGTGAGCGACTGCGAGGGCACAAGACGTCTGCAGGGGGCTGGTAAAAGACCCAGGCAAGTAAAACACATTTTTTATTCCTGACTTAAAGCGGATCCGAGATAAACTTTTACTCATTGCATAATTGTGTTCCTTTCATATAGTTTATAGGGCATTCCTCGAGCCAAATACTTTTTTTGTTTTGTTTTAATACTCTAATTCCCTATAAACTAAAGAAGCCTCGCCCAGAGCTCCGTTTGTTCCTTGGCACTGTAGCAAGGGCTTATGGGAGCTCAGTCTGGGCAGGAGGAGGAGGTTACTAGCCATTGATTTCAGAGGCAGAGGGGAGGAGGGAGAAGGGGGGAGGGGAGGGCAGTGACTTTACACACAGGCAAGCTGATAGCATCTCCAGCCCTCAGCCTGTGACAATGTGACAAACAAAACATGGTTGCCCTCATTGTATCACAGGAATAAATAATCATAAACTTTTGAAGCTGTTTGCAGCTAGATATGCTGTGTAAACTATCTAAACTTTATATAAGACATATATACAAGTTACTTGTTATAGTTAGTTTTTCATCTCGGTCAGATCCGCTTTAAGTCTGTTTTTTTGTTGAATTTGGACTGTTCTGAATTTGTTGATGTATTCAATGCTTTTCTGGCAATGTATTTTGACTTTCCCCCATAGATTGTTACTTGCAATCAATTTTTGTAAAAAAAAAAAAATCTCTTCTCCTGACACCTAATCTCGACTTTCCTCTTAGCATGAACCCCTTAGGATGTCTACCAAACAGCAAGTATTATCAGCACACCAACTTTGGATGTATAGCACACACTTTATTGTGCTAGTATCCACAAAAAGTCCAACAATTGTTTCCACATGCCTTGACCATGGGGCCCTAAAATCAATCGTTGGATTTTTTGTGGATACTGGCACAATAAAGAGTGTGCTATAAATCGCAAAGTTGGTGTTTGCTGATAATACTTGCTTTTTGCTGTTGAACCGGTGGGACCGCCAAATCCATTTTATCGAGCACCCTTGTAAGCTAATGATGTGCCAACTCCACTTGTGGACTTTTTGGATTTCTAACTCTATCCTCCACCCATAGTTTTAACTTCCTTCTGATACCTAAAACTTGCACTTCCGTTATCGCCTTTTAGACACCTAACTAAAAGTTGCTAAAAGTTAATCTTTTTGTGGCACCTAACCTTAACCTCCACTTCAGTGTTGCTTTTCGATTCAAGAAGAACGTTTTCTCAAAAAATAGCTTATATTTTGCTTTATTATTAAAATCAATATTTTAGCCGTGAATAATCAATATTTTAGCTACAAAAAGTACAAAATGCAGAGAACTATATTTTTACTGTGACTATTTTTCCAAGAAAACAAATATTTCTACCGCAAAAATTTGCGATAAACATGAAAAATTGCGAAGAATAACTTATTTTCAATGGAATTTTCTCTCGAAAATGAATGCGAAAAGATAATTGGCATTCTTGCTCATCACTGTTCCACTCCACAATGTTAATATCTTTCTTTACAATGTGGAAAAACATCCTTCTTCGTGTTTAGTTGTAAACTCAAAACACTAACAGATAAAATGATCTTCTAACGCCTCGGCTGATGATATTTAGGCAACTTGTAAATAAAATGTATTTTAAAGAGACACTGAAGCGAAAAAAAAATGATATAGTGAATTGGTTGTGTACTATGAATAATTACTAGAAGATTAGCAGCAAAGAAAATATTCTCATACTTTTATTTTCAGGTATATAGTGTTTTTTCTAACATTGCATCATTCTTTAATATGTGCAGATTACACAACACTCAGCATTCAAAATGATTCTTTCAGAGCAGTCTGTGAAGTAATGACCTCTCCTCTAGCAGAGGAAAAGTAAATAGTCCAGGAACAGTTGAGATAATAAAAGTCAGATAACAGCCCTCTCCACGACTAACTTAGGGTACGTACAGACATACGATAACGATCGTTCGTTCTGAACGACAAACGATGTTAAAGGAGGTATCGGCCGATGATCGTTTGAAGAAAGGCTACTTTGAACATCGTTCGTGTACGAACGATCTTGGAACGAGCGTTGCGTGCGCAACATGATGTATAAACTAATTTCAAACACAAGTGTCAAAAAGAACTGTTTGAGCATGTGCAAAGCTTTGAGAACGAACGATCAACGACCGATCGTTGTACAGACATTACTTTTTGAACGATGGTCATTGGAAAAGATCTGGCAGAATGGATCGTTCTTTACCAACGATATCTCGTTTGTCAGTCGTTTTAATGATCGTTCGTGCACTTTTTACGAACGATCGTCGGGCAATGCCGTCGGTAACGATCGTTTTAAACGACTATAGTCGCATGTCTGTACGCACCCTTAGTCGGAGAGCTTAATGGCTTGTTTGCATAGAGATAACAACTGGAGTTTCTCAACTCTTCCTGTACTGGAAACAATTAGACTGATGTATCTGATCTTAATGTTTTATTTCTTAGCTGTGCTACACATACAAATCATAATATCATTATTTTTTTTTTCGCTTCAGTGTCTCTTTAAACCAATAGCAAGCAAAAAATACTCAAAATAATTCTGACACTACTTTTTTACCTACTTTTTGTACTTTTTTCCATTGCAAAGTGCTTTCAATTTATTTTAAAAAAGAAGTAGAAAAATTATCTCCAAGGAGAAAATTCAGGAGAAAAAGTTAATTGCATACAGGCCCTTATCTCTTAAAACCAATTCATGTAAAATTATTTGAAAAATCAAAACCAGATATTTTACTATAACTTAACCTATCCCTACTCTCACACAGAACCCTCCACAACCTATGCCTAACCCTACCCCCCCCCCCTCATGGTGCCAAACGCTAACCCACCTGGTGGTTTTTAAACCTAAGACCCTCTTTAGTGGTGGCTGACTCTAACACCCCCCACCCCAAGTGGTGGGGCAAAAAAAAAACCTGGAAAAAAAATAATATTTATTGAGTGCCGATTGGTGACTGAATTTCACCTTAGTCGCTGGCTTCACCGGCTTCAAAACAGTTAAAAAACCCACATTAACGGTAATTATCAGGGAGGGTCGCTTGGTACCCTAATTTCTTTCTTTGACGCTGGCTTGCCAATATTTGTAATTAAAGTCTATGAAGGCACCCGATTTCATTATTATTATTATTTATTAGATTTATATAGCGCCAACATATTACGCAGCACTGTACAATAAATAAGGTTACAGACAATGATAACAGGGGTGACAGAACAATACAGGTAAACAACAATAGATACAACAATACAGGTAATAAGCAAAAAGATACACAACACAATGCAGATAGTAATACAATACCAGATCATACACTGGGGTGGTAGTGGTAACAAGTTCCAAATTCTGGGTAAAGTGCACACAGTCAAGTATGATACACAAGGGGAGAGGGCCCTGCCAAAGGCTTACAATCTAGACGGAGGGGTTGGTGACACGAAAGGAGGGGGTGCAGCAAGAAGTTATTGGCAGAAAGGATTAGGACTATTTGTCCAAGAAAACAAATATTTCTACCGCAAAAATTTGCGATAAACATGATAAATTGCAAAGAATAACTTATTTTCAATGGAATTTTCTCAAAAATGAATGCGAAAAGAATATTGGCAGAAAGCCACATGCACCCAATTTGCCTGAAACCTTTTAACTTGCTCCCGACCGCCTCACGTTGATCGACGGTGGGAGCGTGGCTCTCTTGCATCCAGATAACGCCAATTAGCGTCAGCTCACATTTCGTGAGATTAGCAGGGAACGAGGCAAACGTGTACTGCACTGCGGTCTAGCGCATCACTGTACAGAGGAAAGCCCTGTCAGTTAAAGAGAAACTCCGACCAAGAATTTAACTTTATCCCAATCAGTAGCTGATACCCCCTTTTACATGGGAAATCTATTCCTTTTCACAAACAGACCATCAGGGGGCTCGGTATGGCTGATGATTTTTTTTGCTGAAACCCCTCCCACAGGAAACAAGAAAAGTACATACTCTTGGCAGTTTCCTGTCTTTGAACCTTGCTGCATTGTGGGAAATAACTGTTTACAGCTGTTTTCAACTGCCAAAAACCATGCAGCAGCTACATCACCTGCCAACAGTAAAAACGTTCACTGGAGTTCCTCTTTAACTGTCCCTCCTAACTGCTCACAATCTAATCCAATACATAGGCTGAGGCCTATGTATGTATCATATAGTGTATTTATGTAGTCTAGGGCTAATTTAAGGGGGAAGGGGTGTCAATTAAAAGAAATACTTTCTTTAGTTAAAAAAAATAATCAATATAATTAATTTAAAAAAAAAATCTCAGCAGCAATCAGACAGAGACCACCAAAATAAAGCTCTGTTAGTGGCAAGAAAAGGAGGTAAAATTCATTTGGGTGCTAAGTGGTATGACCGAGCAATAAATTGTTAAAGTGGCAAAGTGCTGAATTGTAAAAAATCACCTGGTCACTAGGGGAGTATACACCTCTGGTCTACAAGAGGTTAAAGGTTATTTTGCTGTTGCTTATCTTTTTTAGATGTGAGTTCAGCTCTGCTTTAGGCCTGTAGCACACTACATGTGATTCCGATTTTTATACGATCTGATTTTTTATTTCGATTAAAAAAAGTACAGCATGCTGCTACGATTTTTAATCAGAATCAAAAATCAGATTGTATAAAAAAAAAAAAAGGGAATCGCCTGTAGTGTGCAAGAGGCGTAAAATGCATTTTAAAATACTGAATCTGGAGTTGGGTTTTAAACACTACATCGGTTACAAATGTATTGTGATGAGTAACTGAGGACAGGAATCAATGTGTTCTTTGTGTTCTTATTCCCCCCGCTTTGTTTATTTTTAACAGTGGAAACTATGACATAAAAATCAGCAGGATTACACCTATAATCAAGAAATAATTGCTACAGGAATTGAGTTACAAGAGACTTCTGACCCCAGCGCACAACCTCGTGCCCAGCGGGGTCAGGAGGCTTTCGGTAATTATTACATATTGTTAGCTGTGGTTGTCGCTCACATCCGATGCAGAAAGCCATTCATCCTTTTTACAGACTTTGAAGCTGAATTTCTGGCCAACAGATAAATTCACAGACTCAACAAAGAATACATCCAACACCTGAGCTGCTAAACAGAGGTTATTACTATTATTATAGCACTGACATCCTCTGTTGCACTTTACAGAGTACATAGTCATGTCACTGATTGTCCTCAGAGGAGCTCACACTCTAATCCTACCATAGTCATAATCTAATGTCCTGCCATATTATTATTGTGTATTTATATAGCACTGACATCTTATGCAGCACTGTACAGAGTACATAGTCATGTCACTGGTTGTCACGAACCTCGAACCCGAACACGCAAAAAAGGTTTGCGAACATGTGAACTTTTGGACCGCCATAGACTTCAATTGGCAGGCGAACCTTCAAAACTACAAACATTAATTGTGGCCACTAAAATGATGGAAAAGTTGTTACAACACCTGGAGGGGGGCATGGCGGAGTGGGATACACACCAATAGTCCCGGGGAAAAATCCGGATTCTACGCACAGTAGGGTTTAAGGGCAGAAATTACATTTTATCCTAAATTGGAGGCCTAAAGTGCTTTAAAACATCTAGTGTACTGCTTCACACTGACAGACTAAAATCACTGTGTAACGCACCGCAAACAGCTGTTTGTGTAGTGACAGCCATGCTGGACTGGTGCACACCATAGCGAGAGTGCAGGTGATGGCGATTTTCAAGCCCATATGGTCGGGCTGAGGTAGCTAAATGACAGAACAACAGTGACTGAGTGTCCAGCTGATCAAATTTGGTCTGTCCCCAATTAAGCAATGACCTTATTATCTTCTTGGGTCAGGTGTGCCTCCCAACCCCAACACACTCATTTAGCTGGTCATTGCTTCATTGTGATACGCAAGACCCTTCACCGTGGCAAGGTAACGTTCACGAAGGGGAATTGACACATGTACATGCCTTTTGTTTTGTTGTTGCAGCCACAGTGTAGCCAGAAAAAATTAGGCAGGCATGTATACGCACCAGAAAAATTATTATAGCGGCCGCTGCTAGCAGGAATCCAACTGGAGTCCTGGATTCTGTTGGTGGTGGCGGAGAAGGCAGTCAAGCGGCCAGCAGGCAGAGATGCTGTGTGGGGACCGACTTAGTCTTGGGGCAAGCAGTCACACGGTGTGCAGGCAGAGATGCTGTGTGTGGGGACTGTCTTTGGGCAGGCCTGATTGTGCTTTGCAGACCAGGCATCCGTGGTCAGATGGACCCTTGACCCAATGCTGTGTGTCAGAGACAAAACTTGCCTTTCTTTCAACATGACGGTACAGTTTGGGTATCGCTTTTTTTGAGAAATAATTGCTTGATGGTATTTTACACTGCGGTGTGTGGCTTTGCTTTTGTGTGCTGCTTTTCCTCAGGTGGTCATCCCATTGAAGTTTGTGCTTTGTAATCATGTGCCTTCATAAGGTAGTTGTCCCTAGTCCTACACGGGTCTTGGTCTTTTCACAGGTCAATTTTCGGTGGCAGAGAGTACAGATGGCATTGCTCTCATCTGAGGCAGACACACAAAAAAGCTCTGGTATGATGGCACTTTGGTGATGGCTGCCGACAGAGTGTTAAGTGGGGTGCCAGAATCAGAGCAGGAGAAAATTATATCATGCTTCCGTGAGGAAGCTGAGGGAGATGAAGTGTTCTGTGTTAAGTAGTCAACTACATCCTGACAACATTGGGGGTTGATGGCACGTGCCTTTTTATGAACACTGTACTTTGGTCGAGGGCCGCACGAAATCACGACAGCGCGTCCGGGTGGCCTGGCTCTGTCTCTTGTTTTGTCCATATGGGGGGGGGGGGGTGGAGTGAAAGGTATGCACTGACTTGACTAATAGAATGTGAGGTTACACAGGTGCAGTGAACAGGTATGCAGTGACTGATATATAACACTGCATGCTGTCATGCAGGTGCAGCGGACAGGTATGCAGTGACTGGTATCAATACAATGTGCAGCTGTCACGCACACAGGTGCAGTGAACAGTTAATGCAGTGCCTGCTGGTATATAACACTGCATGCTGTCACGCAGGTGCAGTGAACATGAACAGGTATGCATGGTCGGACTGATATTACAAATGTGCAGCTGTCACACTCACAGGTGCAGTCAAAAGGTAGGCACTGAATGTGCTGGGCCTTGCACAGTATAGCAATTAGGGCCAGCTGCGACACGCAGGGCTGTGTAATGCAGTGTCAGTGGCACACAGTGCTGCTCATCCAGATTCCGGATATCCGGGTAACCCGGATATCCGACCTTTTTTCAGTTATCTGATTCGGATAGCTATCTGCGGATATTTGGCCGCACAACGTGGATATACGCGGATATTGTGGATATCCGGATCCGAAATACTGTAACTAAGGAGATGATGTCCTGGAGCCAATCAGAAGGCTCCCAGCAGAAGCCCTAGCAACCAATCACAGAGGGGAACCCTAGCCAGCCCCACCTGACCTTATTGAGCCAATCAGTTGGCTCCCAGCCTAAACCCTGACACTCAATCACAGAAAGGAACACTGGCCAGCCCCCCTGTATAATAAGGAGGGCTGCCATGATGAGACATATCGTCCCTTGCTTGTGAATGCTCAGTGAGAGACGTGCTCCAGTGCTGCTGGCCTTAGCAAGGGCTGTACACAGTTATAAACCTAAAGATGTTCAGTGATTAACCCCTTCACTATCACTCCACTATTGTTAAATCATTAATTATTATTATTATTATTATTATTATTATTATTATTTATTGTATTTATAAAGCGCCAACATATTACGCAGCACTGGACAATAAATATATACAATGATACAAGGATGACAGACATAAGGTTATACACATAGAACAAAGTTATACTTGCAAATTGTACAAAATACATGATCATGCAATATGGGCTGGTTAGGTAGGCCCAGTAATACAAGTACAGGCTGTCATAGGACAGGAGCACACAATCCCGTAGATTACGCTAGGGAGTGGAGGACCCTGCCAGAGGCTTACAATCTAAAGGGAGGGGTGGAAACACTAGGTGGGGCTGTTAAATATTCCTTAGAGAGTTACTGTGTGGTAGGAGGTGGGTAGGCCATCATAAAGAGGTGGGTTTTGAGGGCTTGCTTGAATGTGTTGAAAGAGGGAGCAAGTCTGATGGGTGGTGGAAGGGCATTCCAGAGGGTGGGGGCAGCTCTTGAGAAATCCTGCAGGCGGACATGGGAGTGTGAAATGCGTGGGGTGGTGAGGCGAAGGTCGTTGGAGGAACGGAGGGGGCGACCTGGTGTATACCTGTGAACAAGCTCCGAGATGTAGGTAGGGCAGGTTTTGTGCACAGATTTATACGCCAGGCATAGAATCTTGAAACTTATCCTGAAACGGATAGGGAGCCAGTGCAGGGATTCACAAAGGGGAGATGTGGATGCAGAGCGGTGCGAAGAATGGATGAGTCTTGCAGCTGCGTTCATCACTGATTGAAGGGGGGGCAGTGCGTTTCAGGGGGAGGCCAGAAAGGAGGGAGTTACAGTAATCAAGGCGGGAGATGATGAGGGCATGGCTGAGCAGTTTGGTCGTGTCCGGGGTTAAGAAGGGGAGAGATTGAACAAGAAGGCGAGGACTGGGGCCAGGTCAGGGAAGTGGGGACGAAGCGTATTCGCGGGTACCGGATCACAGGGAGAGGATGTGGGGGGGGGGGGGGGGGAGCCACTAGCAGCAGGCTGACTTCATCAATGGTGGCAGTAGCAAAAGAGATGAGGGGTGGATGAGACAGAGGAGCAGCTGGGAGGGAAGGCAAGGGGACAACCTGAGAGGCATTGGGAAGGGTGGGATGGAGGAGGGAAATTTCATTGCGTATTGTTGCAATTTTAGTGGTGAAGTGGTTGGCAAAGTCATTGGCTGAGAGTGAGGAGCTGGGAGGGGGAGGAGTGGGGTTGAGGAGGGAATTGAAGGTAGCAAAAAGCTGTCAAGGGTTAGAAACTTGGGTTCCAATCAGTGCTGCGAAGTACCTTTGTTTAGCCTAAGAGAGGGCAGTGTGGAAGAGTAACAGTTTGGCCTTGTAATCTAGGAAGTCAGAATTGAGATGTGATTTCCTCCATTTCCGTTCAGCTGCTCGAGTTTCTTTATTGAGGTTACGTGTGTGAGTGTTGTGCCAGGGTTGGGGGTTGGGGGGCTTGTTAGGGTGGAAGATTGAGGGGGCAGCTTGATCTAAAGCAGATGAGAGGGCAAGGTTATATTGTGCAGCCGCTTCATTGGGGCATGTTAGGGTGGGTAGGTGGGAGGAGAGGGAGAGAAGGGGACTTGCTAGGACATTTGGGCTGAGATTACGTAGGTCTCTCTGCCATCGACCAGGCTGAGGGGTGGGGAGAGAAGTTGTTGGTGGGGAGATGGTGAAGGTGAGGAGGTGATGGTCAGAGATAGGGAAAGGTGCGATGTCCAGGTTGTTGAGGGAGGTGGACTTTGAGAATATGAGGTCAAGAGTATGACCAGCGCAGTGGGTGGCGGAATTTGTGTGCTGAGAGAGACCAAGGGATTTGCTTGATGTCATTGTGTGACAGTCGGTGTGTGTGCTGTGCTGCAGGGCTGCAGGCAGCTGCTATGTGTCTGTGTGTATGCTGTGCACAAACCAGGTCAGCTTCTGCCTGCTGGCCAGCTATTAGCCTTAGCTAGCTACATTATAGCTTAGGTTAGGGACTAGGGGCTAGGAAGATTACTGTGTTGTTGTGTAGTTAACACTGTAGTACTGCAGTCAGTGCTAGTAGTTGTTAGAGTAGTAGTACTACTTTGTTAGCTTTTTACAGAACTGCTGTGCTGTGAGCAGTGCCAGTGTGACAGTTAGTGTGCACTAGTGTCTTGTCCTCTGCTGTCTGACTGTCACGTGGCACTTGGCACGTGGCACTTGGCATGTGGCACGGGGCACGGGGCACTTGGCATGTGTCACGTGGCACTTGGCACCTGCCACGTGGCACTTGCCATGACACGTGGCAAGTGACACGTGCCAAGTGCCACGGGACACGTGTCAAGTGCCACGTCCGGCATGCTTCTGGCTCACGTTACACCTGCTGCTGCTGCTGCATTGCCCTGCTCCTGCTGCCTGTGCTGCTCACACCACCAGGCTGCCACATGCCACTGCTGCTGCTGTGCTGAAACCACCTATATTTAGCCCAAAACACAATTGCTGTGTAATTCTTTGGAGGTGTCTGGGCTGAAAACTGCCATGTCCCAGTTGTGCAGTTGGACTTTGGACACAATGTGGGCTGCACGATCACTGTCTGGAACCTAGTCCTGATGTTAATTGACAGCCATTTTTTGGGGGAGGATTTTAAGTCCCCACATCATCAATTAGTGTTTCCCTTCAAAAAACAATGATGATACATGCCTCATGTACCCACAAAAAAAAACATTTTTAAAGCAATTTAAAGGGCACTTCCGGTTTTTCTATCTGGATATCCAAATCCGCCCGGATACCCCGGATACTGAGGTCAGATATCTGATCCGGTTTAGAAAATTTTGAAATCAGATATCCGACCCAGAAAAGGGGTATCCGAGCAGCACTGGTACAACACACACTCACACACATACACACACACACACACACACACACACACGCACGCATGCGCACGCACGCACGCTCGCACGCACGCGCACACACACACACACACACACACACACACAGTACACACAGTACACACATACACACACACACACACACACACACACACACACACTGTACACACACACACACACACACACACACACACACACTACACACACACACACGACTTCACAAGAACATTAGCTGTGAAAAGAGCTCTTTTTGTGGTGCTTTTCAACAATAAATATCAGCTAGGAGCAAGCTACAAGAGCCTAACTAAGCTTTCCCTATCTCTGCAGCAAGTTCCTCTCCCTTCTCTCACTACTGCAGCAACACCAAGTGAGATGATGGCTGACGCAGCTGACTTATATAAGGGGGGGGGGCTCCAGGAGGGAGTGCAGCCTGATTGGCTGTCAGGTGTCTGCTAACTGTGATGTAGAGGGTCAAAGTTTAGCCCAATGATGTAGTATAGGGGCGAGTCGAACTCGCCATAAAGTTTGCGTTTTGATGCGACCGCGAACCACCGATGTTCGCGCGAATAAGTTCACGGCCGAACCGTTCGGGACTACTCTAGTCACTGACTGTCCTCGGAGGAGCTCACAATCTAATCCTACTATAGTCATAGACTCATAGTCTAATGTCCTACCATATTATTATTATTATTATTATTATGTACTAGCTGATTGCCCGGCGTTGCCCGGGAATATATTTGGCTGGTGTCGGCTCCACCCACTTTTTCTAACCCTAACAATTAATCAATGACCAAGTTTGTGAGCTTTGTGGTCTTTGGCATCAATAATTTGTATTGAAATGAAAAAATCTGATGGGTTGTTTGTGGCTCCACCCCCTTTTCTGAATTTGAACCCCAGTCACCCAATGACCAACTGTACCAGGTTTGAGGCCTGTGCCATTAACAGTGCAAGAATGGTAGCAATTAAATATTCCACTTGAAAAGCAAGAGGTGAAGCTTTATACACTATTGTAGGCTCCACCCACTTTTCTGAATATTAATCCCATTCACGGAGTGAGCAACAGTGCAAAGTTTAAGAACCCTCCAATTAACAGTGTAAGAATGGCTGCAGTTTACATTTTCCCAGTGAAATTTGTATTTGTCTCCACCCACTGATGACCCGACATTGCCCGGGTATGTATTTGACAGGTGTTGGTTCCGCCCACTTCTTCTAACCCTAACGCACAAACACTCAATGACCAAGTTTGTGAGCTTTGGGGTCTTTAGCATCAATATTTTGTATATTCCCATAGAAATTAAACAAATCAGATTGGCTGCTTGTGGCTCTGCTCCTCTCCAGCATTTGAACCCCAGTCACCCAATGACTAACTGTAGCAGGTTTGAGGCATCTGCTATTACCAGTGTAAAAATGGCAGCAATTTAAATATTCCCCTTGAAAATCGACAGGTGAATTTTGATTGGCTATTATATGCTCCACCCACTTCCCTGAATATGAATCTCAGTTACCCAGTGACCATCTGGGCAAAGCTTGGGAACCCTGCCATTAACAGTGTAAGAAGGCCTGCAGTCTACATTTTCCCAGTGACATTTGGTTTTGGCTCTGCCTTCTTTTTGTCATCTGGACATACAGTCACTCAATGACCAAGTTTATGATCTTTGGGATCCTTGGCATCAATAATTTGTATTTTCCAAGAAATGAAACTGTTTGTGGCTCTGTCCCCTTTTCTGAATTTGAACCCCAATGACTAACTGTACCAGGTTTGAGGCTTGTGCCATTAACAGTGCAAGAATGGCAGAAATTTTAATATTCCCCTTGAAAATCAACAGGTGATTTTGATTGGCTTTTTTAGGCTCCACCCACTTTTATGAATCTTAATCCCAGTCACCCAGTAACCAATTGTGCAAAGTTTGAGAACCCTGCCATCAACAGTGAAGAAGGGCTGCAGTTTACAATTTCCCAGAAAATCTGTTTTTGACTCCACCTACTTTTTGTAACCTTGACACACAGTCAACCAAATTTGTGAGATTTTGGGTTCCAGGCTTCAAAATTGTGTGAATGGAAGCAGTTTATCCCAAAAAAAATGCAAATCTGATTGGATTTTTGTGGCTCCACCCCTTTAGTGAATTTGAACCACAGTCACTTGATGATCGACTGTAGCAGGTTTGAGGCCTCTGCCATTAACAGTGTAAGAATGACAGCAGTTTCAATATTCCCCTTGAAAATCAATAGGTGAATTTTGATTGGCTCTTGTAGGCTCCACCTACTTTTCCGTATATTAATCCTAGTCCCCCAGTGACCAATTGTGTCGAGTTTGAGATCCCTGCCATTGACAGTGTAAGAATAGCTGCAATTTATATTGTCCCATGTAAAAAGTTGTTTTTGGCTCTGCCCACTAACCTTGACATACAGTCACTCACTGACCAAGTTTATGAGCTTTGTGGTCTTTGGCATCAATAAGTTGCATGTTACCATTGAAATTAAACAAATCTTAATGGCTGTTTTTGGCCCACTCCCTTTTCAGAATTTAAACCCCAGTCTCCCAGTGACTGACTGTACCAGATTTGAGGCCTCTGCCATTAAGAGTGTATGAATAGCAGCAATGTAATTATTCCTCTTGAAAATCAAAAGGTGAATTTTGATTGGCTGTTGTGGGCTACACCCACTTTCCTGAATATTAGTCCCAGTCACCCAGTGGCAAACTGTGTCAAGTTTGAGAACCCTGCCAATAACAGAATGGCTGAAATCAATTTAAAAAATCTGATTGGCTGTTTGTGGCTCCGCCCACTTTAGTGAATTTGGACCCCAGTCACCCAATAACTGACTGTATCAGGTTTGAGACCTCTGCCATTAAAGGATACCACAGCTGAATAAACAGATAACTCCAGTGTGTGGGGGGTCAAAAGTACATACTGTGACCTCCTCCTGCCCCCTCCGTCTGCCGCTGTTCGTGCACTATTCATGCCGGTGTCCCCGCGACTTGCTTGACCCTTGACCTGAACATATTTCTTCCCTCTTCACTTCTGGCTGGCGCATAGCTTTCGGCTCAGAAGCACGCTGTCCTCTCCGTCTAATCTGGGCTGCGTGTGCGCTCCATTACACCAAGCGTCACATGATTAGCATGTGACGCTTGGTGTAGTGGAACACACACGCAGCCCAGATTAGACGGAGTAAAATGTAATGTAAATGTTCCCTCTTGAAAATCAATAGGTAGATTTTGATTGGCTGTTTTTAGGCTCCACCCACATTTCTGAATATTAATCCCAGTCACCCAGTGGGCAATTGTGTCAAGTTTGGGAACCCTGCCATGTAAAAAATTAAGTTGTTGGCGCCGCACAATTTTTCTAACCTTGACATACAGTCACTCTATCAAGTTTATCAGCTTTGGGGTCCTTGGTATCAATACTTTGTATATTCTCATTGAAAAATAAACACATCTGATTGGCTGTTTGTGGCTCCGCCCCCTTTCTGAATTTGAACCCTAATCACCCAGTGACCGACTGTACCAGGTTTGAGGCATTTGCTATTAACAGTATAAGAATGGTAGCAGCTTAAATATTCCCTTTGAAAATCAAAAGATGAATTTCTATTGGCTGTTGTAGGCTCCACCTACCTTCCAAATTCTTAATCTCATTCACCCAGTGACCAACTGTGCAAAGTTTGAGAACCTTGCCATTAATGGTGTAAGAACGCCTACAGTTTATATTTTCCTAGTCAAATTTGTTTTTGGCTCCGCCCACTTTTTGTAACCTGGACACACAGTCACTCAATGACCAAGTTTGTGAGCTTTCAGGTTCCTGGCATCAAAAATGTGTGAATGGAAGCAGTTTATCCACCAAGGAAATCTGATTGGCTGTTTGTGGCCCCGCCCCTTTAGTGAATTTGGACCCCAGTTACCCAAAGACACACTGTAGGAAGTGTGAAGCCTCTGCCATTAACAGTGTAAGAATGACAGCAGTTTAAATATTCCCTTGAAAATCAATAGGTGAATTTTGATTGGCTTTTTTAAGGCTCCACCCACTTTCTTGAATCTTAATCGCATTCACCCAGTGACCAACTGTGGCAAGTTTGAGAACCCTGCGATTAACAGTGTAAGAATGGTTGCAGTTTACATTTTCCCATTGAAAATGAACGGCTGAAATTTGATTGGCTGTTTTATGCTCCGCCCACTTTTCCTAGATTTGTAACCTCGGTAACCAAGTGACCAACTGTGCCAAGTGTGGGGACTCTGGCTTGATTACTGGCAGAATGGCAGCCTTTTACATTTTTTCCATTGACTTGAATGGGTGAAATCTTATATGCTGTTTGTAGCTCCGCTCACGTGTGCAGGGGGGCCGCGAGACCCCCAGAACATATCATCAAGTTTCGTTCAAATCGGTGAAGCCGTTTTCACGTGATCGCGGGCACATACACACACACATACATACATACATACATACATACATACATACATACGATTTTATATATATAGATTTATATATAGCACTGACCTCTCCTGCAGCACTTTACAGAGTACATAGTCATGTCACTGACTGTCCTCAGAGGAGCTCACACTCTAATCCCTACCATAGTCATAGTCTGATGTCCAACCATATTATTATTATGTATTTATATAGCACTGACATCTTCTGCAGCACTTTACAGAGTACATAGTCATGTCAATGAATGTCCACCAGAGGGGCTCACAATCTAATCCCATCATAGTCTAGAGCTAATTTTGGGGGGAAGCCAATTAAATTAATTGTATGTTTTTGGGATCTGGAACAAAACCAGACTTTCTGGAAGAAAACCACTCAGACACAGGGAGAGCATACAAATTGTGCAGCTAGTGACCTGGCTGAGAATTGATCCGGGGACACAGCACTGTAAGGTTAGAGTGCTAACCATTACCAAAAAGTTACTGTGGCCATCTTGAGGCCAAAACGTAAAACATTTTTCACATACAAATACATTATTTTACATTATAAATTAACTCCTTAACGCCCACACTCCCCAATTGTTACCATTTTTTTTTTTTTTTAATAAAAAAAACATAAATAGTTACCTTAGGGACTGAACTCTTTAAATATTTATATCAAGAGGGTATAACACTGTTAATAGGTGAATTTTGATTGGCTTTTTTAGGCTCCACCCACTTTCTTGAATCTTAATCGCATTCACCCAGTGACCAACTGTGGCAAGTTTGAGAACCCTGCGATTAACAGTGTAAGAATGGTTGCAGTTTACATTTTCCCATTGAAAATGAACGGCTGAAATTTGATTGGCTGTTTTATGCTCCGCCCACTTTTCCTAGATTTGTAACCTCGGTAACCAAGTGACCAACTGTGCCAAGTGTGGGGACTCTGGCTTGATTACTGGCAGAATGGCAGCCTTTTACATTTTTTCCATTGACTTGAATGGGTGAAATCTGATTCGCTGTTTGTAGCTCCGCTCACGTGTGCAGGGGGGCCGCGAGACCCCCAGAACATATCATCAAGTTTCGTTCAAATCGGTGAAGCCGTTTTCACGTGATCGCGGCACATACACACACACATACATACATACATACATACATACATACATACATACATACGATTTTATATATATAGATTTATATATAGCACTGACCTCTCCTGCAGCACTTTACAGAGTACATAGTCATGTCACTGACTGTCCTCAGAGGAGCTCACACTCTAATCCCTACCATAGTCATAGTCTGATGTCCAACCATATTATTATTATGTATTTATATAGCACTGACATCTTCTGCAGCACTTTACAGAGTACATAGTCATGTCAATGAATGTCCACCAGAGGGGCTCACAATCTAATCCCATCATAGTCTAGAGCTAATTTTGGGGGGAAGCCAATTAAATTAATTGTATGTTTTTGGGATCTGGAACAAAACCAGACTTTCTGGAAGAAAACCACTCAGACACAGGGAGAGCATACAAATTGTGCAGCTAGTGACCTGGCTGAGAATTGATCCGGGGACACAGCACTGTAAGGTAAGAGTGCTAACCATTACCAAAAAGTTACTGTGGCCATCTTGAGGCCAAAACGTAAAACATTTTTCACATACAAATACATTATTTTACATTATAAATTAACTCCTTAACGCCCACACTCCCCAATTGTTACCATTTTTTTTTTTGTAATAAAAAAAACATAAATAGTTACCTTAGGGACTGAACTCTTTAAATATTTATATCAAGAGGGTATAACACTGTTACTTTATAAAGTATGGGCTTGTAATTAGGGATGGATGCAAAACTGAAAAAATGCACCTATATTTCCATATAAATTATTGGCGCCAAACATTGTGATAGGGACATAATTTCAATGGTGTAATAACCGGGACAAATGGGCAAATATGGCCGAAAACTGAAAAATTATTTTTTTTCCAAATGTTTTCCTATTTTCCCATTAAAACACATTTAGAATAAAATAATTCTTGGCATAATATCCCGCCTAAAGAAAGCCTAATTGGCGGTGAAAAAAACAAGATATAGTTCATTTCATTGTGATAAGTAATGATAAAGTTATTGGCGAATGAATGTAAGGCGCACTGTAAGGTTAAAATTGCTCGGATGCTGAAGGGGTAAAACCCCTCAGTTGTGAAGTGGTTAAATTGAGTCCCTAGTACAATGTGTGGAAATAATGTGTTATCTTGAAATTAAGGTGTATTTTTAGAACTATATTAATAATTATGAACCTTTATTTGCAAAAGTAACAGTAATACACCCTCATGACATACATATTAAAAAGTCCATAACATAAGTATTTTTGTAATTTTTTTTAAATGGTGCCATTTTTTTAATACGTTCTGGTAACTATAGGGTAGGGGTGTAAGGCGTTAAATAATTTATAAATATTTATGTATTTCTATTTACAATAGTGTATGCGGGTGCTCTTTTACTTTTTGGCCACAGGATAATGCTACACTTAATTGTTGAGTACTGTAAACAGTACATGTAAGTAATAAGTGTAACACTGTTTACTTTTGTTTTGTTAATGAAAGCCGACATCTCGCTAACGCCAACTATCATTCATCACAGGCACTGCGATCGGGTTTAGGAACAAGCTGTTCCCATTCAAGGATCGCAGAATGGAAGGGGTTCCAACGGAAACGAACGGCAGCAACACAGCGATGTGGAATGGTAAGGTAAACAAACAGGTACACATATCTACACCCCTGGTGTTGAAGTGAAGTCCACAGGGCATATATACATAGATACAGTATATGATACAGCGGCTCAGAAATGGTAACGCGTTCTCAAGCCTTCCCTTCTGTCTTTATATAAGGCTTAAATAAAAGAGAAGTAAGAAATTGTTTAACAAATAGTAGGGCTGAAGTATGGCTGCCAGCCATTGGCAAGCCTAGACATTGGGCTTGATTCACAAAGCGGTGCTAACTGTTTAGCACAGGAAGTCGGCATAACTTCCATTTATGCATTTTGTAAGCATTTTACCAGAACAAAAACATGCGTGCTAATGAGCATCAAAGGGCTCTTTTCCATGGTGTGGGAGTTTTTGTTTGCCTTTTGTTGTAAAAAAACAAAACAAAAAACAAACAGTCTGCTGTCTTTTTTGTATGCCCCATTAGTTCACATCCAGATTGCGCATAATAGTTGTCAATGACTCTGCAGGTGAAATGTGAAAATTTGCAAACATTTTAGGAAGCAAAGGAGGAGAAAGTTTTCAGAAATGCCAGCCACATATGAAAATTTGCATTAAAATTTTACATTTTTCCCCCTTCTTAAAATTTGCATGGAAATTGTCACACATTAAATGCAGGTCCATAGTGAAAACGCTGAAAGCATGTGCGCTTGGATTTGTGCTGATCTATAGCTTAGACAGCAAGCTTTTACCTTGATTACATGGACTTCAGTTGTCTTCTAAACCGACACATATATTTTCTAAGCCAACATTTCTGTAACCTTCTGATACAGTTTTATCCCTGAAGTTTAAGAAGGCTTACCAGCGTTCGATTTTTGCCTGATGTATTGCATACAGCAAGGCATATCTCATCAAAATTGATGGGTGTGCCGACGCAAATGCCATTGTCATAAAGACCACGTCAAGTCGTAAAGCCAAGTAGTGAAGAGGCGAGGACGCATTTCTCATTGACAATGTCATCTTGTCAAACGCAAGCCGCAACCACACTCTGATACCCCTTTGTCAAGCTTTATTGCTCTAAAAAGAAAGGTGAAAAAGAAGAAAAGTATTTTGATCACATCATTGAGTGTCAACAGATATGACCGTTCTTCTTATAAATAGGCCCAGTGTTTTAACAATGGGAGTCACAGACCTCTAATATAGATGTTCAAGAGGTGTATTAACTATTGGAGCCACGCCCTAAGGGAACAGCACACAGAATTCAGAATTACAACATTTCCCTCAGAATTGCACAATTTCGTGTTGAAAGTTGGAATGTGAAATTCAGGAAATTCCAATGCTTAACCACTGTAGGATCACAGATGTTTCCCCTTCAAAACCAGAGCAATTTTCACATCATGTTCCTTCCATTCATTCACCAATAACCTTATCGCTATTTATCACACTGAAATAATCTACAGTATATAATATTTTTTTGCGGGACAAACTAGGCATTTGTCAGTTATCATCATTTTTTCCGTTTTCAGCCATTATAGTTAAAAAATAAAATTCACTATTGTAGATAAAACCCACACATTGGGCTCTATTCACAAAACGTCTCATACATTTCTTATTTATCACCTAATTGATAAAAATAACCTTACAAGCAAAATAATGACTCAAAGTAAGTTCCTGATTAACTTCATTTTTTTAACATAAATTATATTATATTTCTGCTCGTTGAAAGCTTAGAAATGTAACATAGATAAGGTGAGAACAGGTGAACAATCTTTGTGGATCATGCCCATTGTATTTGCCCATTTGTCCCAGGTATTACAACAATTAAACTGTGTCCCTACTACAATATATGGTGATATTTTATTGGGAAATAAATGTGTATTTTTTTTTTTTAACTATAACAATAATTATAAGTCTTTATTTACAAAATTAACAGTAATACATCCTCATGACATATATATTAAAAAAGCCCCTAAGGTAACTATTTATGTATTTTTGTTTTTAAATGATGTAATATTTCTACAAGTGTTTTTATTTTGTTGGTAACTATGAGGTAGGGGTGGAAATGGTTAAAAATAATAAAAATGCATTTAATTTTCCTATGGTATAGTGTATTATAGTGTATTTGGGTTTAGTTTTACATTTTGGTCTCGAGATGGCTCCACGCTTAGTTCCCGATCACTGTAAACAGTAGACAAACAAGTGTGTGTAACTGTTAACTTTCACCCTGATCTGCAAATAAAGTACACAGGGCGTACATATACGTAGAACAGATCCATAAGTGGTTAAATTCTGAACTCTGCACACAAAATTACAATCGTTTTGTGCACATGTTTTCTATAAATATTGCATAAGGTCTACTAAGCATGCTCAGGGAATATGAGTGTGAAAATTCTATGAATATTCTGACATGATTTTAATGCATTTTTTTGTGCAAATCGACTCATATGCAAAGTATAGGAGGGCAAGAAAATGTCATAGGAATAACGCCACTCTGTGACTGTTCTGCAATTTGGCAACTCAAAATATTTTCCCAGCTGTTTTCTTTTTCTCCCATCATAAATCGCAAAGGCAAATGCATCACAATCCTGACCCATAAATCTGTTGGATCGTGGTGGAATTGGATCACAATCGCCGCAGTGTAAAAAAGGAGGAGCGCACATTTTTCTCCACTGCAAAGTATCAGGTACACACCACACAGCTCAGTGATGTTCTGAATGGACAGAACATGTAAACACAAAATAAAAAAATAAAAATAAAATAAAAGTTTGTATGTATACTGTGTATATACACATATATATATATATATATAGATATATAGATAGATAGATAGATAGGATAGATTTTTTTTTAACTACACTAATAATATTGTTACTCAATGGTCTTAAGCCCTTTGTTTGACTTTACAGTATATACCTACAGTATACACTGTATATACTCGCAAGTAAGCCTAATTTTTCAGCACAAAAAAATGTGTTGAAAAGTCCCCCCCCCTATTGGCTTATATGCGAGTCAGTGGAGCAGAACGGATGGTGGAGCAGGTTTTGTTACTGGCAGAGGAGTGTAAGGATTGTGCACTAGTGAGCCTGCTCTTACCAGCTGGCTCCCTGCTGTGTCCTCCTTTCCCTGCAACATGGTGTGCAGACTAAAGTGTGCTGCTAAAGTCTACCTGTGTCCCCCGGCTTGTGGAGCGTGCAAGCAGCGTGTCAGCGGTGCAATGATCAGGAATTCTTTCTGTGTGGCAATCGCTGTGTCTCATATCTATGATCCCATCTAGTGGAGTTTTGAGACACAACTATCATCTTTGTGGCACATCTGGATATGGGGAGGGGGGCTGACTCGTACTAGGGGCACATATGGCTACTGTGGAGTGGGCTATACTGGAAAGGGGGCTTATATGTGAGTCAATTACTTTTTCCTGGTTTGTAAGGGAAAAGTAGGTACCCTGGCTTATACGCGGGTCGGCTTATATGCAAGTATATACGGTACATAGTGTGGAAGCAAGATCAGTGGCAGGGTTTTTCTCCCAGCTTAGATCTGGATTTTTGTTGTAAAAAAATAAAATAAAAAATAATAATAATATATATATATTTTTTTTTTTAATTTGTTAACAAACTCTTATGACAGTTGTCTCTGCCCAGCTGGAGAACGGTTCACCCCACATTCGGACATCCCGAGGTATTGCGATACACAAATCATACTACGTATATGAACCAAGCAGTGGCATTTTCCCCAACAGACATACCGTGCCATGCTGTGCAGAAAAAAAAAAAAAAAGCTTGTTTTTTCCCTTTTCCTTTCTGCAATAAATATCATTATTAAGCAGGCAGGTAAGATCTATTTATAGTTTATGGGGGCGATCTTGCTGCCAGGATATAGCTGGGGATCTTGAGTGCATTAAAACGAGGCCCAGATCAATAATACAGTAAGCTTACATTATTATTATTGTGCATTTGTATAGCAGTGACATCATTCACAGCAATATACAGGGTGCACAGAATAATCAGTGTCACTAACGGTCCCTCAAAGGTGCTCACAATAAAAAGTCCTCACCATAGCCAGGGGCCAATTTTAAATTACTCCAATTAAAGCGGAATCCGAGATGAAAAACTAACTATAACAAGTAACTTGTCTACATATCTTATGTACAGTTTAGATGGTTTAAATAGCAAATCTGTCTGCATACTGCTTTAATAGAATATGATTATTTATTCATGTGATACAATGACAGCAGCCATGTTGTTTGTAAACATTACACAGAGGCAGGCTTATCTGCACCATCAGCACTCAGACTGAAAAAAAAAAGAATCCCCTCTCCTCCTCCCTCCTCCCCTCTGCCTCTGAAATCTCTGGCTAGTAATACCTCCCCCTCCTCCTGCCCAGACTGAGCTCCCATGAGCCCTTGCTACTGCCAAGGCTCTCTGAAAACTGTGAGTGGGGCTTATTAAGTTTAAAGGGAATTAGAGTATTAAAACAAAAACTAAAAAAAGTATTTTGTTTGAAGAATGCCCTATAACCTATAGGAAAGGAACACAATTATGCAATGAGTAAAAGTTCATCTCGGATCCACTTTAACCTACTACAAGTATATTTTTTGGAGAAAATAATAGAATGGGTTCTGTAGTGAATAGCACTCTTGCCTCATATAACTGAGTTCCCCATTTCAAAATCTGGGCCAGGGCACTTTCTACATGCAGACAATGTTGTCCCAATGTTTGGTGAGTTTCCTCCAGGCACTGGAAAAAATGGTAAATTCATTGGTTCCCCTTCAAAATTGACCTGGTGTTAGGGACATGAGATTATGACTATAGTAGGGTTCAGAATGTAAGATCCTCTTAAGTTGCCAATTAACAGTGTAATTTTAGCAAACAACCTTTGATGGGATAACGGGGATCGGAAGAAGACAATCATAAATCTTTGATCGGCCCCATAAATGGGATTTCAAATATAACCAATCTGATCATTTCAGATAGAATCAGTCCACAAATTGTATTAACAATATGATAATAAATTCTCAATTGGCTCCATCAACACTCTCTTATCCTATCACAATTATCGTATCAAAGTTAAATCGTTTGCTAAAATTGGACCATGAATGGCCACCTTAAAAGGACCCTGAGCAGTGGGGTAAATTTAAAATTGGCACTCACCTGGGGCTCCCTCCAGCCCATCGTAGGCTGCGAGGTCCCCCGCTGCCCTCCTGGCTCCGTTCTGGCAGGTCTGTTACCGGCCACACTTGCGCTGAGTGTTGGGCCTTGACTTCCTGATCAGTGATGCTCCTAGTCATCACACTGGCTGCATCATCGCGGCGGCCGGCGTGACAGCACTGCGCATGCGTGGTTTTCTAACGATGACGCGTAGTGGCCGACGTGATGACGAGAAGCGTCACTGGTCAGGAAGTCAAGGCCCAACACTTAGCGCGAGTGTCGCTGGTAATGGTACCGTCAGAGGGACCCAAAACGGAGCCAGGAGGACGGTGGGGGACCTTGCAGCCTACAGTGGGTTGGGGGGAGCCCCAGGTAAGTACCAAAGGACCAATTTCAAATTTACCCCACTGCTCAGGGTCCCTTTAAAGACAAACTGTAGTGATAATAACATAAATATTTTTTTTTTTTTTACAATATAAATGTATAAATGATTTAGTCAGCGTTTCCCCATTATAAAATCTTTCATCTCCCTGATTTACATTCTGACATTTATCACAGGTGGTGACATCTTTAGTTCTGTAGGTACAGCTGTGCAGGAGGTTTGTTTCTGAGAGTTCTGAAGTCAGTGCAAAATATACCTGGTCTCCCAGAATGCTCTGGGAGGAGCATTCCGCATATCTAAACAACGTAGGCTGTGACATCACTGGGAGGGTGGGGCTACACACCAATCTATCAATATAGGAAGTGTTTCTGATGCCGAAACCAGTAAAACAACCAAAGTGGACATCCTGAATAATTCACTGCATTGTACTGTATGGCTCCAATTCACAAAGCATTACTTCATGCGGTAATGCAGAAAACAGATGATTTTACCGAACCTTTACTGAAATGTCAATTCATAAAGGCTGTTACCGCATGGCAAGCTGAAATTACCGAGCAGTGAGGCAAATTACAGACTTGTGCAGTAAATACTTCAACACGGAGAAGCAAGAGGACAGTGTGCAAGTGAAGAGGTCATCACTGGGGAAAATCAGCTTGTTGTGCTGTGTGAGGAGTCTGACAGTGAGTGAGGAGGGGGGAGGCAGGGGAGCAGCATTGGGGAAAAGCAGCTTGTTGTGCTGTGTGAGGAGTCTGACAGTGAGTGAGGAGGGGGGAGGCAGGAGAGCATCGCTGGGGAAAAGCAGCTTGTTGTGCTGTGTGAGGAGTCTGACAGTGAGTGAGGAGGGGGGAGGCAGGAGAGCATCGCTGGGGAAAAGCAGCTTGTTGTGCTGTGTGAGGAGTCTGGCAGTGAGTGAGGAGGGGGGAGGCAGGAGAGCATCGCTGGGGAAAAGCAGCTTGTTGTGCTGTGTGAGGAGTCTGACAGTGAGTGAGGAGGAGGAGGCAGGAGAGCAGCATTGGGGAAAATTAGCTTGTTGTGCTGTGTGAGGAGTCTGACAGTGAGTGAGGAGGGGGGAGGGGGGAGGCAGGAGAGCAGCATTGGGGAAAATCAGCTTGTTGTGCTGTGTGAGGAGTCTGGCAGTGAGTGAGGAGGGGGGAGGCAGGAGAGCATCGCTGGGGAAAAGCAGCTTGTTGTGCTGTGTGAGGAGTCTGGCAGTGAGTGAGGAGGGGGGAGGCAGGAGAACATCGCTGGGGAAAAGCAGCTTGTTGTGCTGTGTGAGGAGTCTGACAGTGAGTGAGGAGGAGGAGGCAGGAGAGCAGCAGTGTTTCAGGTGGCAATGCTGTCCTGACTGAGGAGGAATGGAGTGGCTGAGGGTGAGCAGTTTGCTTGTCACAGACTCACAGCCAGCCAGTGTGCTATTGTGTTAAGCTGCAGCATGTCATGTGAGAACATTAAATGAAGCAGAGTAAATTGTTGGGTGCTGTATGCTCATTCCAAATCAGGTGGGGGGATCATCCTCACAAGTTTGCCTCAGGCAGCAAAAAGTCTAGAACTGGCCCTGGCAATACCACATGACAAACAGAAGCAGAGAGCCAATAGGAAGAGCCTTTCCCTCCTGCTAGTCCCTCTATTGGCTCCGATATGTGGATTTCATAGTGAAATCTGTTGAAAAATGGCCAAAAATCTAAGCATGTCAGGCTGGGTTCACATATGACATGGTGTGAAAGGTAGAGTTTTTTTGGCATGTGCGTTGCGTTTTTTTGTGCGTTTTTGGTGCATTTTTTATGCGTTTGTGTTTTGATGCATTTTGCGTGCTAATACATAACGCATATGCCTTTTGTATGCGTTTTCATGCATTTTTCTATTGCGTTTTATGCAAATCACTAGGAAGACAACAGGAAGAGAAAATACATCACTAAGCAAAACTTAACGCAAAAACACATTAAAAAAGTGCATGAAAAACGCATATCATTACGTTCCTATTGACATGCATTATGTGAATTTTGACAGCCATCCTGCATATTATGCAACACTGCCAGCGTTTGCGGAACGCTTACTGTAAAAACGCATATGCGTTTTTAAATGTGTTTTTTTTCCTGCGGCCCATAGACTTGCATTAGCGGCACAAATGCAGTGTTTCCCGCTATGCTAGTGATTCTGCCATGTGTGCACCCGGCCTTAGACTACGACAGGACTGTTAGACAATGATAGGAATTAGATTGTGAGCTTGTCGGAGAACAATCAGCGATGTCACTATTTCTTAATTAAAAATAAACATACATATATCCAGGCACATCGCCTCTAGTTAGGACATTAAATAAATTATTAGGGAAAGGGGGTTGCTGAAGTGGGTGTGGCTTTCACTGCACTGTCTTTCCCAGGAGAGGAAGTTAGGATGTGTGCTCCTAATCCATTGATAGGTTTGATTCAATGAATGTGTTTGCGTGTCTGCACTATGCATGTTACAGGGCCAGAGTTAGGACACCTATGTTTACCTGGGTACTTCTACGCAGTATAGGTGACTAAGCATAAAAATGCATTCTTCTGTGAACTAAAACCCTGGCTTTTAATTTAGCTGTAGGGATAACAGTTGTGCCTGGATGAGTAAATCTGTGAATGCATTTGTTTGAACATTTGCATGTGAGAGTGCGAAAGGTTAATTGATTTTTGCTGTTTCTAGCCACACCCCCTTCAGCAACCCCCTTTCCCTAATAATTTATTTAATGTCCTAACTAGAGGCGATGTGCCTGGATATATGTATGTTTATTCTTATCATTGACCCCTGTGGCTAGGGTCCAATTCGGTGCACTTCCCCCTTCCCCTGTATGTTTGTCAGCATGCAGACAGCTTATGCTGGTGTATGCGCATGGTGCACATGGACGCATAACGTTAGCTCCCCTGTGCGATTGGTAAGATGCACTGTCTTTCCCAGGAGAGGAAGTTAGGATGTGTGCTCCTAATCCATTGATAGGTTTGATGCAATGAATGTGTTTGCATGTCTGCACTATGCATGTTACAGGGCCAGAGTTAGGACACCTATGTTTACCTGGGTACTTCTACGCAGTATAGGTGACTAAGCATAAAAATGCATTCTTCTGTGAACTAAAACCCTGGCTTTTAATTTAGCTGTAGGGATAACAGTTGTGCCTGGATGAGTGAATCTGTGAATGCAATTGTTTGAACATTTGCATGTGAGAGTGCGAAGGGTTAATTGATTTTTGCTATTTCTTAATTAAAAGAGATAGGAATTAGATTGTGAGGAAGTAGGAAGAGGTTACTACTACTACTGCTACTACAACTACAACCACCACCAATATAATAATAATAATAATAATAATAATATTAATAGTAATTCTGAGATTGAATATTCTCAATGATTTATAAATAAAGACTCGTACTATATTCTGATGCAGCAAGAACTTTTGGGCTCCTCTGTTATAAACTCTTTACCCTCCATGCTCTGCTGACTCCTCTTCGTGCAGAAGAAGTCCTTCATGTTAATGGATTCAAATGTATTTGAAATATCAGCCTTCAGCCCATTACCACTCTAAAGTTCAACTTTTCTATTCTGAATGACTATTAAACATAGCCTTGCTCCAGATGTTTCTCCTTGGATAATCCAGTATCATTTATTTTCTTTTGCATTTTTGAAAGCATTACAGTGAATGATTACAGTATGTTTAATGTGTTATTTACTTTTCTAGTTTATTTACTTAGCACTGAAATTAATATTTTTTAAATGGATATCTTCACTTTGTATTAATAAAAAGGATATATCATTGTTACACTGCGTTAACCATTTTACAATGTAATGATATTATTAAAAATGACTATATTGCATATTATATCTTTCTGCAGCTGCTATAGGATTTTTAATACTTATAAAATGGGGAACTAAGCTTGCTTTAAAAAAGGACCACTATGATATTTAGACTAACGTATTGATTTATTCAGGATATCTAATTGTACGTTAATTATCCCTAGATTCAGCATCATAAGCATTTTCTATACAAATATAAGGCTGTATATTGGTATGTTGCCCCGCCCTTGCATAGATGTTTTCACCTCCCAGAGCATACAGGGAGACCAGGTGATGTTTCTGCATGCTTTGGAACACACAACAAACAAACCTTCCACAGTGATGCGCCTGTCAGCAGTAAAGATGTCGCCATCTGCAATACATTTAAGAATTTAAATCAGAATGTGAATCTCATCTCTCTCTGTTTGTGTCATTTTTAAAGGAGAACTGTAGTGAGAGGTATATGGAGGCTGCCATATTGCTTTCCTTTTAAGCAATACCAGTTGCCTGGTTTTCCTGCTGAACCTCTACTTCTAATACTTTCAGCCATAGACCCTGAACAAGCATGCCGCAGATCAGGTGTTTGTCATTTTTGTCAGATCTGAAAAGATTAGCTGCATGCTTGTTTCTGGTGTTATTCACTCTACTGCAGGCAAATAGCTCAGTGGGACAGCCAGGCAACTAGTATTGCTTAAGGCTGCTTTCACAGTAAGACGTTACAGGCGCACGTTAGAGCAGCCTGTAACGCAGCCCACCGCACAGTAATGAAAAATCAATGGGCTGTTCACAGTGCACGATGTGACGTGCATTGTTTACTTCCTGGAGCGGCCGCTCTGTGCGGCGATTGGCTGGCGGGACTACGTGATGCCGCATGCGTCCAAGAGTACGCATCACGGACGCCAGAGTGAGCTGCACAACGCGGCTCACTCTGACGTCCACATTAGAGAGCACCAGGCGTTGCGTTAGGGGCACGTTATGTGCCCTATAACGTCCCCTAAACGCAACGTCCTGGTGTGTAAGTAGCCTAAAAGGAAATCAATACGGCAGCCTCCATATACCTCTCACTACAGTTCTCCTTTAAAGTGGCTTAATCACTAACCATCACTGCTTCCGACTACATAGACATTTTTTTTCTTCAATTAAACACACACATAGGAGAAACTTTAGAGCAATTCCAGATACATCTTTAGAGTAGCAAGCAGTATAAAAATAATGTTTTTTTTTAAGTTGACAAGGTGTCCAATAATGTTCTAATAGGTGGTCTGAAAAAGGTCTAATTGCCAAAATTTGTTTGGTAATCATCTCTTCTGGTGCATGCATGAAAAAAGAGCGCGGCTTATTAACGGATTGGGCACCAGGTATTAATGAAATTTGCTAACGAGAATCATTGTTGTCAAGCTTTATTAACAATAATTACTCTTGCAAAGACAAACGAAAAATAATAACGAATAAATATTAACGTTAAATGTAGTTATGTTTTTCGTCAATACTGCTTAACCCAACCCTACCCTCACACAGAACCCTCCCCTGGTGGTGCCTAAAACTAACCACCCCCCCGGTGGTGGATAACCCTAACCACCACCCCGGTGGTGCCTAACCCTAACCCCCCTGGTGGTGCCTAAAACTAACCACTCCCCTTGTGGCCCCTAATCCCCCCCCCCCGATGGTGCCTAACCCTAAGCACCCCCCAGCAGTGCCTAACCCTAACTACCACCCCTGGTGTTGCCTAAAACTAACCACTGCCTAGTTGGTGCCTAACCCTAACCACTCTCCTTGGTGGTGCCTAACCATAACCACTCCCTCTGCAGAAACACCCTTTTACATATACGATTGTACGATAATACCTTTGAAAATGTAAAATCTGTACTTATTTTTTTTTTTTTTTAATATTAATTTTTATTGCCAAAGTTATATGGATACAATAATACACAGCATCAGTATCTGGAGGAGAGCATACATTTGGCATTTTGAAAATTTGTACTTATTAACAAAATAATATGACAAAAACTATACCGTTGTAAACTTCTAAAATGATAACTATCTCAAAAACTATGATGTTGTAATGTTATTAACAACATTTTTCGCAGCTCCCTTTCTTCATGCTGCTTTTTTTTTTTTTGTCGTATTAAATATATTCGCATTAAAGTCTATGGCAGCACCCTTTTTGTCCCCCCTCGGCCGGCGCCCTTTTTTCCTGCTACCCTTCTGGTTTATCCTCTTCAAAAATTAAACATATTTCAGTCCATCCCCCAAGCCTTAAAAATATGAAAACTCTTAATAATCAGACTTTGCAGCGGGGTTCACGTTGGAATCTCAGTCACTACTCACTGAGGTGTGGTTGTTGCAGCAGTTAATCCTCCATCCAGTTTGTTCAGGTGGGAGAGGCTATGTCTGTGCAGATTTTGAGGATGGTGGCAGGGCCAACCCATTGTTCCAGTGTTCGTCAATGGAAAGAAGAAAGGATGGTTGCAGCACCTCGAGAACAGGAAACCAGCTTGTGTGGGGTGTGGAACTGTGATCAGCTCAAGGTGGAGCTCACATGAGTCCTAAGGTTAAAGTGAGTTTGTGTCCACCTCGTCATGGAGTAAGACTTATGCTTGGGTCATAGATTGAGCTAACCCTTTCTTCCCTCACTAACCTGCTCCCATTAGCCAACTATCACTAGAGATGGTGTCAGTTGGTGAAGCAGGTGAAGGATAAGAATGACCCCATCATTGACAGCAATGTTAAATACCATGCTTAGCAGCTCTAAATTGTAAATAAAGGACAACTGTAATGAGAGGTATATGGAGGCTGCCATATTTATTTCATTTTGAAAACCTTCCCATAAGCCTGATGGTCTATGTAGCTGCAGTAGTGTCTGAATCACACCAGAAACAAGCATGCAGCTAATCTTGTCAGATCTGACAATAATGTCAGAAACATCTGATATGCTGCATGCTTGTTCTGGGTCTACGGCTAAAAGTGTTAGAGCCAAAGGATTAGCAGGAAAACCAAGAAACTGGTATTGTTTAAAAGGAAATAAATGTGGCAGCCTCCATATACCTCTCATTACAGTTGTCCTTTACGGTGCCTGGAGAGGCAGATAAAATAGAGGATGATAGCTGCTTATAGCTGCTATTTACGGCTATTGCTGCTTTTAACATTGCCACCTATGTCAGTGAAAGGCTCAGGGTTATGAAACGTATGTCTTTAGTGTTAGGAGTGTGTGTGTGTGTGTGTGGGGGGGGTCCTCAGGGGTTAAAGTTAGGCAACATGGGGGGTTAAAGTACCAGGGGGGTTAGGGTTAGGCACCACCAGGAAGGGGGGGGGGTTAAGGTTAGGCACTACCAGGTTTAGGCATCAGTAGAGGGAGCGTTCTGTGTGAGAGTAGAGTAAGGTAAGAATATAGCAAAATATTGGTAGAAAAAATATTGGTAATTTTACATGTACGCGGCATCAGTTTGTCAGTAATAGCAGCTTAATGAGAAAAGAAGGATTGGGCATGATTTAGAATTTAGGCATAAATCTCAACAGTTGGCCATTGTTGTATTTAACGATTAGATAGATGAGCATAAGCAGCATTTTGGGGAGTAAGGGTAATTCTACATTTGAAGTTTGTTGCAAAGAAGATTTGTGGATTTGTGTTGTAAAGCATGCCTGCCATAAACAAGCACAGTAGACACTGCACACAAAATAAAAAAAAAATGTAAAGGACTAAAACTACAAGTCAGAAATCAGTAGTTACAGTGGTATTGGGGGTGGACACCATGCTTTAAGGCTCGTTGTCTGTGACGAATAGCTTAAAGACTAACTGTACTCAAAAAGTACAAATATGCAAAATACCTCTCAGCATCCTTAGTGACACCCCCTTCCCCCCTCTCCCCTCCAAGCTCTTGGGCCTGCTTCTACCTCACCTGTGCTTTCAGTGATTTGAAATTTCGGGACTTTCTTTACATCCGGTGCCACTGCTTCCTCCAACCACTAGGTTGCAGTGTTAAGTAGAAAACACATGACATGTCTATTAATTTAATCTGAGAGTCAGTCTTCGTTCTCCTGCAAAGTGATTCTACAAACAAAGACCTGGGGCTTGATTCACTAAAGCATGCGAACAGTCAGCACGCTGGTGAAAAACCCATTATCACTCGGTTTAGGCGTGATAAACTCAGTTTATAGATTTCACCTCAAAGCCGCCGTGCATTCTCATCGATAGCGTTGCTCTCTGCCCCCTGCTGCTCACTTGCCCTGCCATCTCTATGACGGCAGAGCCCAGTGACCTGGTCAGGAGCCAATTTAATTTCCTCCTGACCGTGAAATCAGCGTAAGCAACTCCCATTGGTATACATTGATCACACGGTCATAAGCCAATGAAAGCGGCTCCTGATTGGCTCACAGAGCTCTGCTGTCATACGAGATGGCAGAGTGGGTGGCCTGAGGTTCCCAGTGTGCAGAGTGGAAAGCGTTTGTGGCGGGTATATGTGGCGATTCATCAGTATATCCAGCGGTTACTGGCATCAGCGGTCTCTGGTCCTTAAGGGGACAGAGACCGCTGGTACTTAAGGGGTTAATGGGCGCTAGGTGACCCCCCCTCATGCGCTCAGCCTTGGTCCCACACATGCGCACTGCCCTAGGTAACACACAAGAATGCAGGTGGATGCAGAAACCTGCGATTTTATTAGGTAGGACGTATTTTGCCTTTGTATATAGCTCAGCTGTTTGTCTGGGATTCAGTTCTAATTAAACATTCAAAATGCCCAAAACACTGTCAAATAAAAATACAGCCCAATACTGACTCCCACATGCATCTTCATCCACGATTCTTTCTAATGAATGCTTCCAAACACTACTCGGCAAACTAATTTTTATAGAAGAAGATGACTTAAAGTCTATTAAAATGAACTGTAATTATAATTCAGTCACCATTAATACACTAGGAACAGGCACACAATACAATAACTAGCAGCTTGGCCTTCAGCAGAAATGCTCGAGCCATCCCACTAATAATAACTGACCTACATTGTGGATGGTGGAATATTCTAGGCTAAAGAGTGGCCATCGTTGGAAATTGCTTTAGTGGTTCTGGAATAGTTAACCGAAATCTGAAGCCGTAATGAAAGAGGGGGGGGGGGGAAGTCTGACAAGTGCTGCAATTTTTCTATTTATATACAAACAGACAAGCGAAAGAGCAGCCACAATTGATGGACCATCTGTTGTAATGCACTCTGCATTGTTTCAGAAGACTTTATCCATTTAAATAAAAAACTAACATATTTTTAATGCTCTCTAATTCTCCTCTAAGTGATCAGTAAAAGAAGCGTACAAAAGGGAGAAATTGCTAGCTTTCTGCTATTTTTATTTACTTTATTTTTCATTTATTTTTTAAAACCTGTATGAAATGAAAGATTTTTTTTCAAGTTTTGTGAAATACAGATTCCATTCTTTCAAAGGGCACCAATGTAAACCGGCACTACAGGGAACTCAACTCAGAAATATCATTTTCATACTGTCACTGATTACCTAATGAATATTTGATTTTTTCTATTTAAAAAAAAAAATCTTTTTAACATAAAAAAATAAATACTGGTAAACTGAATGTGGAAATGTATATAGTGCTTTTCTCCTGTCAAACTTCAAGCACTTGAGGGTGGATACATATAAAATTGGCGCCGGGAGACTTGGGGCGCAGGATACAGCTGATATGGCTTATCCTGCTGCTGCACAAGTTTCTGGCCGTGATAAAAAAACTATTCCCCCTCCAGGTCGACGTGGATGGTGGAGAATAATGTAATTCAGTTTCAAGCTATTCCAGCACATAGTAGAGCTGCTGCTGGTCGCAGCACTGTACTATGTGTAAGGACGGCGGTTTCGCCGTCTAACAGTCTCCCGAGTGGCGATCGCCACTCAAAGACTGAAGCCGGGGCAGAGCTCCGCCCCCAAGCAGGAGATGCGCGCGCAGCCTGTGCACGACCTCCTGCATTAGCTGGACCCAGGAATTGACGCCAATTGGCGTTAGGCTGTCCTGGGGCTGCCGCCACGGCCACGCTCAATGGCATGGATCGGTTGTATAGTACTTAAGTCATATTTTGGAGGGTAAAAAGTTGAATAATGTATCTAGATTTTGTGAAAGAGAATGGTCAGTTCTCATTTGATTTGTGGATATATAGAAAGTTGGATTTTTTTTTTAAGCAAATTAGAAATAATGTAAGAACAGTTAATGATCTTCCTGTGTTGAAAAACTGTTTGTGATGATTGAAATCTCTAGTCATAAAGTTTCCTTATGTTATAAATTGTTATTAGGTTATTCTAGTGATGGATTTCCGGGATATTTCCAGAGATGGGAGGAGGATCTGAGAGTCTCAATTAGTGCTCAGCAAAAATCCCAAATTTGTATGTTATCTCATGCACTAGCATAACAATAGAGGAATCAGACCCTGCCTCCGTGGGGGAGCCCGGGGCCCCCCTTGGGCCCGCTCATAGCTGTTTTGGGGGGATAGGAGGGGTTGCAGCATCAGGGGAGAGCTTTGCACATCAGCGGGGAGGCTCTCCTGCGCTCCCCTCCTGCATCTAAGTGGCAGCAGCGTCGGCAGCTATAATTACCTCCATTCACCATGGATGTCTCCAATCTGCAAGGGTTTTACATTACTTCCTGTTAAAACAGGAAGTAATGTAAAGCCCTTACAGATCGGAGACCTCCGGTGGTGAATGGAGGTATTTATACCTGCCACCGCTGCTGCCACTTAGATAAATGCAGGAGGGGAGCACAGAGGGGAGAGCCTCCCCGCTGATGTGCAAAGCTCTCCCCTGATGCTGCAACCCCTCCTGTCCCCCCAAAACGGCCATGAGCGAGCCCCAGTAAAATACAAACTGTCGTAGTGTCGTAGTGTGTTACCAATCATTTTCTTGGTGACTGTGGTTCCTTCTGCCTTGAGATCATTGACAAGATCCCCCCTTGTAGTTGTGGCTGATTAATTTCATGATCATTGCAACACCATGAGGTGAGATCTTTCATAAGCCCAAGGCAAAGCAAGACTGTTTTTTTGTGTTTCTTCCATTTTGAATGATCCCACCGGCTGTTGTCGCCTTCTCACCATCAATAGTCTTGTAGCCCAGTCCAGCCTTGTGCAGGTCTATACTCTTATCCCCGACATCCTTGGACAGCTGTTTAGTCTCAGCATGTTGCCTGTATATAGTGAACACACCTGGGAGCCTGAAAGGGGAACTGAAGTAAGATGTATACGGAGGCTACCATATTTATTTCCTTTTAAGCAATACCAGTTGCCTGGCAGCCCTGCTGATCCTCTGCCTCTAATACTATTAGCCATAGCCCCTGAACAAGCATGCAGCAGATCAGGTGTTTCAGACTTTAAAGTCAGATCTAACAAGGCTAGCTTGTTTCTGGTGTTATTCAGATACTACTGCAGAGAAATAGACCAGCAGAACTGCCAGGCAACTGGTATTGATTAAAAGGAAATAAATATGGCGGCCTCCGTATATCTCTTACTTCAGTTCCCCTTTAAATCTTGCTAGTTGATAGTGGATCAAATACTTATTTTACTTATTACAATGCACATTAAGCTCTGGGACCAACGTATAGCAATTCATATTTCACTTTCCTGTAGTCTAATCACTGGACAATGGTGACTCTCATTGGTTACTATGACTTACTGCAGTCCTCAAATCACTCCTCACCTTATTGAATAGGGTCATTTGAGTGTACTGAGTCTTTGTTTGAATTTATTTTTTACGAAGTAGGTTTTAGAACCGACACAATGATTGTTTTGATGGCTAATGACTCAGTTTTTCTAAACATGATAGACTTAAGTGCCTCTCTAGTACACATGCTGTTCCCTTCCATTGATTTAACATACAGTAATTACATTGTAAATTGCTCAAAACACAGTAAATTGACCTCATCATCTCATGTTAGAGTTGGTGTTGTATGGGTCAGGGACCTCGCAGGAGTACTTCATGGATCGGCAAACGCTTTGTTAGTGCAGTCATCAAGTGGGGGTCAAGATCAGGCTGTACACTCGTTTCTCGTAAGACGTGTGGTGGTGTTATGAAACAGAACAACTTTTTTATTAAGTTGTGAACACAGTCGTAGGCAAAACATTTTATTACACACACAGTTTTGTAAAATTAACACAAGGTTATAATTTTTTGCATGCAATGTCACATTTAAAAAAAGGAAATATTAGGGGTATAACCAATGAAAGACTAAGTCCAGGGAGTCCCTGACTTATGAGAGTCTGACATACGAATGACTCAGCGATAGAAAGGACCTATCGATTTAGATGACCTGCCGATTAAATCGCATCACATTGGGGACTGCTTTGTGTCTTTGTCTGCCCTCGTCTTGTGCTCTCCGAGCCCAGAATACATTACAGTTGGAATCACCTCCCGCTAGCAGGGTTGCTCTCCAAATTCGCAAATTCTAATTTACCCGTGTTCCCACCGGGGCACAAGTGGAAAGACCGAGATGGAAATAGGCACGGGGGGCAGATTTGACACATAGGGAGACACTAGAGGCACATGGGGTCATAGAGGAGCTACAGGGGACAGAAATGTCCAAGTGTTCCAATTTAAGAATAGTTTTAGGTTAAGAAGGAACCAGCAACCTCTTTCTCATTTGTTAACTACTTGTAGTTTCAACTGAATTTTTTTTGGTGTGTGTATATGTTTGCAGATAATTGAAAAATAATGTTATTTTTATTATTTGAATTCTTAAAAATAATTGATTTAATGCAGTCAGCATTTTGCAGCTCACTCTTTTGACCATTTGATTACATTTAGTCTAAATCTATTGCAGTTAATTTGTTTAATGTTTAAATAAATACAGCTGTTCATTATTATTATTATTATTATTATTTAGTATTTATATAGCGCTGACATATTACGCAGCGCTGTACAGTGTATATATATATCTTGTCACTAACTGTCCCTCAAAGGAGCTCACAATCTAATCCCTACCATTGCCATATGTCTATATTATGTAGTGTAAGTACTGTAGTCTAGGGCCAATTTTTTTTTTTAGGGGGAGCCAATTAACTTATCCGTATGTTTTTGGAATGTGGGAGGAAACCGGAGTGCCCGGAGGAAACCCACGCAGACACGGAGAGAACATACAAACTCTTTGCAGATTGTGCCCTGGCTGGGATTCGAACCAGGGACCCAGCGCTGCAAGGCGAGAGAGCTAACCACTACGCCACCGTGCTGCCCAATTAAATCTTAAATCTAAAATACCATTGAGGAACTTAAAGGGATACTGTAGGGGGGTCGGGGGAAAATGAGCTGAACTTACCCGGGGCTTCTAATGGTCCCCCGCAGACATCCTGTGTTGGCGCAGCCACTCCCCAATGCTCCGGCCCCGCCTCCGGTTCACTTCTGGAATCTCTGACTTTAAAGTCAGAAAACCACTGCGCCTGCATTGCTGTGTCCTCGCTCCCGCTGATGTCACCAGGAGTGTACTGCGCAGACACAGACCATACTGGGCCTGCGCTGTGCGCTCTTGATGACATCAGCGGGATCGAGGACACGGCAACGCAGGCGCAGTGGTTTTCTGACTTTAAAGTCAGAGATTCCAGAAGTGAACCGGAGGCGGGGCCAGAGCATCGGCGAGCCGCTGCGCGGGCACAGGATGTCTGCGGGGGACCATTAGAAGCCCCGGGTAAGTTCAGCTCATTTTCCCCCGACCCCCCTACAGTATCCCTTTAACATATACTGTATGTGGTCATCTGCATTGCACAGCAATGTATTCAGCTCTAATAAGTGAAGGTGTTATCTAGTTAGTTATGAGTACAGGTAATCAACTTAAGCCAAGCTACTATTGACTGAAGTGAGTGAATTACCAGTACTGATAAATGTTGAGGTATCTAATACTGGGCATACACGGGTCGACCTCCTCTTATCAATCGAGCCGCTGATGGCTCTATTGATATCCGACAGGTCCGATCACTGCACGGATCGATTCCCTGCTCGATCCCTGCAGGCGGACAATAGCTGGGAATCGAACGGAAGATAAGGAAGCGCCCGTGGGGATGAGTGGGAGTCGATCCGGCAGCTAATCGAGCCGCCTGATAGCTCCGTGTATGCCCAGCATAACTCACTCATTAGAACTAACAATTGCTCTTTAATGGCCGCCATACACCGCAGGCCGATTCCTGATAGACCAGGAACTAGCAGCAGATAAGATTAGACATTGGTGCGGGAGGTTGTCTTTAGTGTTAGGCATCCACAAGGTGTCCTTAGTGTTAGACATGGGGGTTAAGGTTAGGCACTGTCGGAGGGTTCTTAGAGTTAGGCATCGCAAGGGCGGTCCTTAGTATTAAGCATGTGGGGTTTAAAGTTAGGCACCACCGGGGGCTCATCACCAGGTTAGGCACCAATGGGGGGAGGGTTAAGGTAAGACACAATCAGGGGGTCTAATAATTAGGCATCACCGGGAGACATCAGATAGTGTTGAGCATCGGTAGAGAGAGGACTCTGTGTTAGAGTAAGGTTAGGTTAGGTCATAGTAAAATATTGGTAAAGATTACCACTATTTTGGTATCTAAGTTAAGTAGAAGGCTATTGTTCAGATTACCGATATTCTACTAGTGGCTATCTCCCATGCCCTTTTCAACCTGCGGCTATTTCAAATGTACATAGGGTATGAATGTTGGCACCCCAACAAGGTCCGATTTGTAGTTTCAACCAAAGGGGGGGTTATTATTTGTAATAAATTCTGTGGAATTTTTGACAAAAGAAGAACACCCAAGCAGCTCTGGGTGACCCAAAGCCACTAGGAAAGTATAAGGGACCAAAAAAGAGACCGAAAAGCCCCCCTACTAAAAAGCAATTCTATTGCTTAGTGTGGTTTGCTTTCTTAGAACAGAAGGTATTTGCAATAATTCAGATTTAAAGTGTAACTGTCCGGCATAAAATAAAACATCAATTCTTTATTTGTATTTGCTAAACAAGTAATACGGATGCTAACCAAAAGGATGCTAACCAAGCAATCCAAAAGTTAAAATCACTATTAATTTTCTTGTTGATAAGTGATCATTCCCCAGTTTACCTGACTCTTATGTGGTACATTGCTGCACAAAGGAACGATATGCAACAAAAGGTCCGCACCAAACCAGGATCCCAGACAATGGCTTTAATTAGGACATATCCAATATAAAAATATGCACATGTACATGCATCAAAACGCTGACATGTTTCGAGCTATCTCAGCTCTTAATCATAGCTAGTTACAAAATGACAGAAAGTCCTATAAATAGGAGGACATCCTGTGCTGGCCACTCCCGACCCCACCCCAAAGTGGGGGGGGGGGAAAGGTAAAAAGGGGGGAGTGGTTTACATGTGATAGACAGGTAATTACCTGTGAACACACTACAGAAGCAAAACACTGTACACATGTGTTAAAACAGTATAGAATACACAATGCAGAAAACAAATAATGTACCAAGGTGAATGCTGTTAATAAAATATGGCAAAGAGCAGCGCGGTTGATCACAACATCAAATATAAATATATGAAACACATATGGCAAATAAAATCCCTGCCCATGTATGAAGGGACGACACATGTACACATATATGAGTAGACAAAAAGTACCCCACTAACGTAGGTGGATCATGTGGGGGTGTGTGTGTCGAGAGGAGAAGAAGGGGGGGGGGGGTGGGTTGGAAGGAAGTAGAACAGGCTAGTGCATGATGAGTGCTAGGTCCAACCTTGCATTAAGGCCATGGGGTAGCCTAGATCCCAGGCGATGAATCCACATAGCCTCCTTCTTACGAAGAATTTTATACAGATCTCCTCCTCTTGTCGGTGGATTGACTCTCTCTATTCCCTGAAATTGAAAACCCATCATATTGCCCCCGTGTACCTCTCTAAAGTGTTTGGCCACATTCGAAATGTTTGTGGTTGACCACCCTGCTCCTAGATAGTGTTCGGCTATCCTCTGCCTCAGGGGCCTGGTGGAACACCCCACATATTGTACGGAACAAAGGGTGCAATCAATCACATAGACCACATGGTGAGTACCACAATTAATGAACTGCCTGAGATTATATCGTTGGCCATTGTGGGCAGAGACTACCGTCTTAGTGTTGTTATGTAGGTGACAATATCTACATGTAGCAATTCTACACTTATAGGATCCCCTGACTGTCAACCAAGTGTCCGTTGTGGTGCCAGATTTAAATAAGCTAGGAGAGAGCATCTGTCCTAAGGTGGGGGCCCGTCGACTAGAGAATCTAACACCATCTTTCAGGACAGGCGAGAGACCTACATCTCCTTCCAGAATCGGCAGATATCTAGAAATAATATTGGTCACACTCCTATATTCTGTTGAGTAGGTAGTTACAAAAGTTGGCTTTTGTCGACCTTGGATCATCTCACCATCATTCTGTAGTAAATCAGACTGTGACCTCTCCATGGCTCTAAGTCTACCTCTCTTGATTAGCCTTAGCGGATAACCACGAGCTTTCAGATGTCTTTCAACGATGTCCAGCTCACCCAGTAGATTATCCTCCCTTGAGCAGTTTCGTCTGGCTCTAATGAACTCGCCCACAGGGATACCTCGAATAGTATGTGCTGGGTGGCAACTATCTGCCCTAAGAGTTACGTTACCGCTACACGGTTTCCTATAGGTTGTGGTGCTAACAAGCCCGGTTTCATGGTCCCCACTCAGTGTAACATCTAAATAGTTGATGGACAGAGCATCAACCGTATATGTGAACTGTAGATTTAAGTTGTTTTGGTTGAAATACTCTACTAAAGATGCTGCACTAGAAACCTCACCCCTCCAGACAATCAGGAGGTCATCGATGTACCTCCCGTACCACACAACACTCTCCAGCAGACGGCAGTCCCCTCCAAAGACCCGGTGTTCCTCCCACCACCCCATGTATAAATTAGCAAGGGATGGTGAGAACTTGGCGCCCATAGAGGCGCCCCGTCTCTGGAGGTAGAAACTGCCGTCAAACATGAAGTAGTTGTGGGTCAGGAGGTACTCGACAGCCATAAGAACGAAGGTACGGAGATCTTCCAAGTAGTCAGAGTATCTGGAGAGGTGAAAGTCCAGAGCCTTCAGTGCCAGATCGTGCGGGATGCAGGAGTACAAGGATTTAACATCTACTGTAATCCAACTGTAACCGGTCCTCCACTCCATACTTGCCATGCTGGCTAGTAGATGTTTGGTATCCTTTAGATAACCCGGAAGGCGTCTAACTAGGGGCTGGAGCAGGGAATCGACCCAGGATCCCAGGCGCTCCCCCAGGGACCCAATACCGGCCACAATAGGCCTGCCCTCTGGGGGAGAGCCCGGCTTGTGAATTTTAGGCAAATGATGGAAGACGGGGATGACAGGAGATTTAATCTCCAGAAAATTTCTCAGTCTTGAGTCAATGACCCCCATAGTTTCCCCGCATGAAAGGAGACTGCATAGTCTGTTTTTAAATTCAGGGGTGGGATCCTTTCTTAAACCCAAATATGTGTCCACATCCCCCAGCTGCCTGAGGGCCTCAGCCCGATATGCGTCCCTATCCAAGATCACCACCGAGCCTCCCTTATCTGCATTGCGTATGACAATGTCATGATTGTTCTGCAGTTTTTTTAGGGCAATACGCTCTTCAGTGGTGAGATTGGAAGCGACAGTACGGGATGACCTCCCAGACAGCTGTAGAAGATCCCTCTCCACCAACTCCTGAAAGGTATCAACACAGGGGGACCTAGAGGCATAGGGATAAAAGTCCTGGTTTCTCACCTGGACAGGCTCAACATCCTCTGAAGTGACCAGGCGTTGATGAAAGCGTTTGGGTACGTCTTATAATGTGGAAATGTATAGTGATCTTATTTGTTGATGAAAGCGTATCCAATACCCATCTGCAGCGGGTGTCTCTAAAATCACCAATATTAGGTATGTTGTTAATATAAGACAAACTCCCACCCTGCTCTGTATCCCCAAAGTGCTTCCTCAAGAGTAGGGATCGAACAAAACGATTTACATCAAGTATAGTGTTAAAGACATTCAAGTGATGAGTGGGAGAGAATGACAGTCCCTTGGACAGTATCTTTATTTCTAATTCATTAAGAACACATTTGGACAAGTTAACAACATTGGTGACCTGGTCAGAGTCAGATGAGCAATAGCTCAATCTGCGGTTCTTGGTACCTGCCCTCCTCGTCCTCCTCTTCCCCCTCTGCCCCTCTTGTTGTGGCGTCTTGGTTTCTGATAATAGGTGGGCTGGTCCCTCCCGTTTTTTGGAACGATCACCCCACCACCCTCTGCCCCTCTGACCAGTGCCTGACCAACCTGATGCACAGGTTGGGCCTCTGTGGCCTCTGGGGAGCTAAAACTAACTCTTCTTGGATTGGGCCGTTTATTACGTGAACGAGAACGCTGCCGATAGGACATAGGTGACTTAGGAGCACCCTCCCAGCGTCCCCATTCATAAACTATTTTTTTGTCATAGTCCTCAGTGTCTCGCATATATTTGGAACGCTTCATTTCTGTGATCATCATTTCTAGCTTAAAGATATTATCTAACATCTTTCTGTTAAGATCACTATACATTTCCACATTATAAGACGTACCCATACTGTTCTTAATATCAATGACTTTCAATCTGAGTTCAGTCAACTTGTTCTCCTCATACACAATGATGAGGCGCATCAATCTTAAGGAGCAGTCAGTGAGAATCTCATTCCACTCCGTGACAAATTGCTCAGAATAAATGGTGGTCGGAACTTTCTTAATGCGGAGTCCCCGAGGAATGATTTCCTCTGCCACATACTGTTTAAGGCTGGATAAGTCCCACCATACCTTGGTTTCCTTAACGATAGTGTCCTCCAATTTATGAAAGGCAGTCCTCAACTGTGAATCTGGATCGAGACCAGGTGGGTTGGGTGCTCTGGAAAACACCGTCGCAAATTTGTTGCAGCGGTCCTGATTATAGGCCAGGTTACCCAAAGGGATAATATGCTTATCCTGGTCATAATTAATATTTTGATTTTGCTGACACTCAGCGACAGGTCCATGCAGCATGGCCTGGTTCTCAAGACCCACAACAGTATCAGATGAATAGTTCCCAGACACAATAGATGACATGGCAGAAGAGGGAGGGGGAACAGCAGAAACATTGCATAAGTTCATTCCGGGCTCGGCCAGAAGCTGTCTTACCATGTCCCTGCAGTGGGGTTCCAACTGCGGCTGTGTAAAGGAGGAGGACACGTCCCCATAAGGCAGAGGATTCAAAGCGGTCTGTCTTGGCCGCGCACCCAGATCTCTAGGCTCCCGTGGTGAGTCATGCTTCCTGCATGTTGGTCCTATGGAGTGCCGGCGATTCACAGCACTACCCCCTCCTGTCTCCTGTGAAATACGTTCCGCCGGCAACTGCGACCAGGAGACTAGTTCCACACTTGCTTGTGTGCTGATGGACGCCGGCTGGGAGCTGTCCTCCTTCTGCGCAGGCGTTTCTTTCAGGTAATGTAGACGCGCTGGCTGGCTGGAACTCATAGTGCCTCCACCATTAACAGGCTGCAACTTGGCCACAGAGGCAGCGGAACCGACCTCTTTCAAAGTGGAATCTCTCGGAGCCACAGAGGGGCACTGGACCAGATCCACGGCGGCAGATGACAGGTTGGTGTTACTCCTCAGCACACGCTGCTCTTTTGTCGCCATAGTTAAAACCACTGGTGCTGTACTGTGCATATATGGAGTCCCAAAACGGAAAGTGGGGAGCCGGTGTATAGCTGAGAAGTAAGTAAAGTAAGTGTCAACACCGCTCTACCCACCAATCACTGGAGTGTGCTCGATCAGGTTAGCAAAGCCCACGATATGCAACAAAAGGTCCGCACCAAACCAGGATCCCAGACAATGGCTTTAATTAGGACATATCCAATATAAAAATATGCACATGTACATGCATCAAAACGCTGACATGTTTCGAGCTATCTCAGCTCTTAATCATAGCTAGTTACAAAATGACAGAAAGTCCTATAAATAGGAGGACATCCTGTGCTGGCCACTCCCGACCCCACCCCAAAGTGGGGGGGGGGGGGAAAGGTAAAAAGGGGGGAGTGGTTTACATGTGATAGACAGGTAATTACCTGTGAACACACTACAGAAGCAAAACACTGTACACATGTGTTAAAACAGTATAGAATACACAATGCAGAAAACAAATAATGTACCAAGGTGAATGCTGTTAATAAAATATGGCAAAGAGCAGCGCGGTTGATCACAACATCAAATATAAATATATGAAACACATATGGCAAATAAAATCCCTGCCCATGTATGAAGGGACGACACATGTACACATATATGAGTAGACAAAAAGTACCCCACTAACGTAGGTGGATCATGTGGGGGTGTGTGTGTCGAGAGGAGAAGAACTGGGGGGGGGGGGGGGTGGGTTGGAAGGAAGTAGAACAGGCTAGTGCATGATGAGTGCTAGGTCCAACCTTGCATTAAGGCCATGGGGTAGCCTAGATCCCAGGCGATGAATCCACATAGCCTCCTTCTTACGAAGAATTTTATACAGATCTCCTCCTCTTGTCGGTGGATTGACTCTCTCTATTCCCTGAAATTGAAAACCCATCATATTGCCCCCGTGTACCTCTCTAAAGTGTTTGGCCACATTTGAAATGTTTGTGGTTGACCACCCTGCTCCTAGATAGTGTTCGGCTATCCTCTGCCTCAGGGGCCTGGTGAAACACCCCACGTATTGTACGGAACAAAGGGTGCAATCAATCACATAGACCACATGGTGAGTACCACAATTAATGAACTGCCTGAGATTATATCGTTGGCCATTGTGGGCAGAGACTACCGTCTTAGTGTTGTTATGTAGGTGACAATATCTACATGTAGCAATTCTACACTTATAGGATCCCCTGACTGTCAACCAAGTGTCCGTTGTGGTGCCAGATTTAAATAAGCTAGGAGAGAGCATCTGTCCTAAGGTGGGGGCCCGTCGACTAGAGAATCTAACACCATCTTTCAGGACAGGCGAGAGACCTACATCTCCTTCCAGAATCGGCAGATATCTAGAAATAATATTGGTCACACTCCTATATTCTGTTGAGTAGGTAGTTACAAAAGTTGGCTTTTGTCGACCTTGGATCATCTCACCATCATTCTGTAGTAAATCAGACTGTGACCTCTCCATGGCTCTAAGTCTACCTCTCTTGATTAGCCTTAGCGGATAACCGCGAGCTTTCAGACGTCTTTCAACGATGTCCAGCTCACCCAGTAGATTATCCTCCCTTGAGCAGTTTCGTCTGGCTCTAATGAACTCGCCCACAGGGATACCTCGAATAGTATGTGCTGGGTGGCAACTATCTGCCCTAAGAGTTACGTTACCGCTACACGGTTTCCTATAGGTTGTGGTGCTAACAAGCCCGGTTTCATGGTCCCCACTCAGTGTAACATCTAAATAGTTGATGGACAGAGCATCAACCGTATATGTGAACTGTAGATTTAAGTTGTTTTGGTTGAAATACTCTACTAAAGATGCTGCACTAGAAACCTCACCCCTCCAGACAATCAGGAGGTCATCGATGTACCTCCCGTACCACACAACACTCTCCAGCAGACGGCAGTCCCCTCCAAAGACCCGGTGTTCCTCCCACCACCCCATGTATAAATTAGCAAGGGATGGTGAGAACTTGGCGCGCATATTTTTATATTGGATATGTCCTAATCAAAGCCATTGTCTGGGATCCTGGTTTGGTGCGGACCTTTTGTTGCATATCGTGGGCTTTGCTAACCTGATCGAGCACACTCCAGTGATTGGTGGGTAGAGCGGTGTTGACACTTACTTTACTTACTTCTCAGCTATACACCGGCTCCCCACTTTCCGTTTTGGGACTCCAAATATCTGCACAGTACAGCACCAGTGGTTTTAACTATGGCGACAAAAGAGCAGCGTGTGCTGAGGAGTAACACCAACCTGTCATCTGCCGCCGTGGATCTGGTCCAGTGCCCCTCTGTGGCTCCGAGAGATTCCACTTTGAAAGAGGTCGGTTCCGCTGCCTCTGTGGCCAAGTTGCAGCCTGTTAATGGTGGAGGCACTATGAGTTCCAGCCAGCCAGCGCGTCTACATTACCTGAAAGAAACGCCTGCGCAGAAGGAGGACAGCTCCCAGCCGGCGTCCATCAGCACACAAGCAAGTGTGGAACTAGTCTCCTGGTCGCAGTTGCCGGCGGAACGTATTTCACAGGAGACAGGAGGGGGTAGTGCTGTGAATCGCCGGCACTCCATAGGACCAACATGCAGGAAGCATGACTCACCACGGGAGCCTAGAGATCTGGGTGCGCGGCCAAGACAGACCGCTTTGAATCCTCTGCCTTATGGGGACGTGTCCTCCTCCTTTACACAGCCGCAGTTGGAACCCCACTGCAGGGACATGGTAAGACAGCTTCTGGCCGAGCCCGGAATGAACTTATGCAATGTTTCTGCTGTTCCCCCTCCCTCTTCTGCCATGTCATCTATTGTGTCTGGGAACTATTCATCTGATACTGTTGTGGGTCTTGAGAACCAGGCCATGCTGCATGGACCTGTCGCTGAGTGTCAGCAAAATCAAAATATTAATTATGACCAGGATAAGCATATTATCCCTTTGGGTAACCTGGCCTATAATCAGGACCGCTGCAACAAATTTGCGACGGTGTTTTCCAGAGCACCCAACCCACCTGGTCTCGATCCAGATTCACAGTTGAGGACTGCCTTTCATAAATTGGAGGACACTATCGTTAAGGAAACCAAGGTATGGTGGGACTTATCCAGCCTTAAACAGTATGTGGCAGAGGAAATCATTCCTCGGGGACTCCGCATTAAGAAAGTTCCGACCACCATTTATTCTGAGCAATTTGTCACGGAGTGGAATGAGATTCTCACTGACTGCTCCTTAAGATTGATGCGCCTCATCATTGTGTATGAGGAGAACAAGTTGACTGAACTCAGATTGAAAGTCATTGATATTAAGAACAGTATGGGTACGTCTTATAATGTGGAAATGTATAGTGATCTTAACAGAAAGATGTTAGATAATATCTTTAAGCTAGAAATGATGATCACAGAAATGAAGCGTTCCAAATATATGCGAGACACTGAGGACTATGACAAAAAAATAGTTTATGAATGGGGACGCTGGGAGGGTGCTCCTAAGTCACCTATGTCCTATCGGCAGCGTTCTCGTTCACGTAATAGACGGCCCAATCCAAGAAGAGTTAGTTTTAGCTCCCCAGAGGCCACAGAGGCCCAACCTGTGCATCAGGTTGGTCAGGCACTGGTCAGAGGGGCAGAGGGTGGTGGGGTGATCGTTCCAAAAAACGGGAGGGACCAGCCCACCTATTATCAGAAACCAAGACGCCACAACAAGAGGGGCAGAGGGGGAAGAGGAGGACGAGGAGGGCAGGTACCAAGAACCGCAGATTGAGCTATTGTTCATCTGACTCTGACCAGGTCACCAATGTTGTTAACTTGTCCAAATGTGTTCTTAATGAATTAGAAATAAAGATACTGTCCAAGGGACTGTCATTCTCTCCCACTCATCACTTGAATGTCTTTAACACTATACTTGATGTAAATCGTTTTGTTCGATCCCTACTCTTGAGGAAGCACTTTGGGGATACAGAGCAGGGTGGGAGTTTGTCTTATATTAATAACATACCTAATATTGGTGATTTTAGAGACACCCGCTGCAGATGGGTATTGGATACGCTTTCATCAACAAATAGCGGCCTGGTCACTTCAGAGGATGTTGAGCCTGTCCAGGTGAGAAACCAGGACTTTTATCCCTATGCCTCTAGGTCCCCCTGTGTTGATACCTTTCAGGAGTTGGTGGAGAGGGATCTTCTTCAGCTGTCTGGGAGGTCATCCCGTACTGTCGCTTCCAATCTCACCACTGAAGAGCGTATTGCCCTAAAAAAACTGCAGAACAATCATGACATTGTCATACGCAATGCAGATAAGGGAGGCTCGGTGGTGATCTTGGATAGGGACGCATATCGGGCTGAGGCCCTCAGGCAGCTGGGGGATGTGGACACATATTTGGGTTTAAGAAAGGATCCCACCCCTGAATTTAAAAACAGACTATGCAGTCTCCTTTCATGCGGGGAAACTATGGGGGTCATTGACTCAAGACTGAGAAATTTTCTGGAGATTAAATCTCCTGTCAACCCCGTCTTCAATCATTTGCCTAAAATTCACAAGCCGGGCTCTCCCCCAGAGGGCAGGCCTATTGTGGCCGGTATTGGGTCCCTGGGGGAGCGCCTGGGATCCTGGGTCGATTCCCTGCTCCAGCCCCTAGTTAGACGCCTTCCGGGTTATCTAAAGGATACCAAACATCTACTAGCCAGCATGGCAAGTATGGAGTGGAGGACCGGTTACAGTTGGATTACAGTAGATGTTAAATCCTTGTACTCCTGCATCCCGCACGATCTGGCACTGAAGGCTCTGGACTTTCACCTCTCCAGATACTCTGACTACTCGGAAGATCTCCGTACCTTCGTTCCTATGGCTGTCGAGTACCTCCTGACCCACAACTACTTCATGTTTGACGGCAGTTTCTACCTCCAGAGACGGGGCGCCTCTATGGGCGCCAAGTTCTCACCATCCCTTGCTAATTTATACATGGGGTGGTGGGAGGAACACCGGGTCTTTGGAGGGGACTGCCGTCTGCTGGAGAGTGTTGTGTGGTACGGGAGGTACATCGATGACCTCCTGATTGTCTGGAGGGGTGAGGTTTCTAGTGCAGCATCTTTAGTAGAGTATTTCAACCAAAACAACTTAAATCTACAGTTCACATATACGGTTGATGCTCTGTCCATCAACTATTTAGATGTTACACTGAGTGGGGACCATGAAACCGGGCTTGTTAGCACCACAACCTATAGGAAACCGTGTAGCGGTAACGTAACTCTTAGGGCAGATAGTTGCCACCCAGCACATACTATTCGAGGTATCCCTTTGGGCGAGTTCATTAGAGCCAGACGAAACTGCTCAAGGGAGGATAATCTACTGGGTGAGCTGGACATCGTTGAAAGACGTCTGAAAGCTCGCGGTTATCCGCTAAGGCTAATCAAGAGAGGTAGACTTAGAGCCATGGAGAGGTCACAGTCTGATTTACTACAGAATGATGGTGAGATGATCCAAGGTCGACAAAAGCCAACTTTTGTAACTACCTACTCAACAGAATATAGGAGTGTGACCAATATTATTTCTAGATATCTGCCGATTCTGGAAGGAGATGTAGGTCTCTCGCCTGTCCTGAAAGATGGTGTTAGATTCTCTAGTCGACGGGCCCCCACCTTAGGACAGATGCTCTCTCCTAGCTTATTTAAATCTGGCACCACAACGGACACTTGGTTGACAGTCAGGGGATCCTATAAGTGTAGAATTGCTACATGTAGATATTGTCACCTACATAACAACACTAAGACGGTAGTCTCTGCCCACAATGGCCAACGATATAATCTCAGGCAGTTCATTAATTGTGGTACTCACCATGTGGTCTATGTGATTGATTGCACCCTTTGTTCCGTACAATATGTGGGGTGTTCCACCAGGCCCCTGAGGCAGAGGATAGCCGAACACTATCTAGGAGCAGGGTGGTCAACCACAAACATTTCGAATGTGGCCAAACACTTTAGAGAGGTACACGGGGGCAATATGATGGGTTTTCAATTTCAGGGAATAGAGAGAGTCAATCCACCGACAAGAGGAGGAGATCTGTATAAAATTCTTCGTAAGAAGGAGGCTATGTGGATTCATCGCCTGGGATCTAGGCTACCCCATGGCCTTAATGCAAGGTTGGACCTAGCACTCATCATGCACTAGCCTGTTCTACTTCCTTCCAACCCACCCCCCCCCCCCTTCTTCTCCTCTCGACACACACCCCCCCACATGATCCACCTACGTTAGTGGGGTACTTTTTGTCTACTCATATATGTGTACATGTGTCGTCCCTTCATACATGGGCAGGGATTTTATTTGCCATATGTGTTTCATATATTTATATTTGATGTTGTGATCAACCGCGCTGCTCTTTGCCATATTTTATTAACAGCATTCACCTTGGTACATTATTTGTTTTCTGCATTGTGTATTCTATACTGTTTTAACACATGTGTACAGTGTTTTGCTTCTGTAGTGTGTTCACAGGTAATTACCTGTCTATCACATGTAAACCACTCCCCCCTTTTTACCTTCCCCCCCCCCACTTTGGGGTGGGGTCGGGAGTGGCCAGCACAGGATGTCCTCCTATTTATAGGACTTTCTGTCATTTTGTAACTAGCTATGATTAAGAGCTGAGATAGCTCGAAACATGTCAGCGTTTTGATGCATGTACATGTGCATATGTGCAAATGTAAAAGGCTGCCATTCTCACAGTAATCAAGCCAGAGTTCCCACACATGGCACAGTTGGTCGCTTGGTGACCGAGGTTACGAATCCAGGAAAAGTGGGCGGAGCATAAAACAGCCAATCAAATTTCAGCCGTTCATTTTAAATGGGAAAATGTAAACTGCAGCCATTCTTAGACTGTTAATCGCAGGGTTCTCAAACTTGGCACACTTGGTCACTGGGTGAATGTGATTAAGATTCAAGAAAATGGGTGGAGCCTACAACAGCCAGTCAAAATTCACCTGGTGATTTCCAAGGGGAATATTTAAACTGCTGCTATTCTTACACTTTTAATGGTAGAGGCTTCAAACTTGCTACAGTCGGTCATTGGGTGACTGGGGTCCACATTCACTAAAGGGGTGGGGCCACATACAGCCAATCAGATTTCCTTGGTGGATAAACTGCTTCCATTCACACATTTTTGATGCCAGGAACCTGAAAGCTCACAAACTTGGTCATTGAGTGACTGTGCGTCAAGGTTACAAAAAGTGGGCGGAGCCAAGACAACTTTTACTGGGAAAATATAAACTGCAGCCATTCTTACACCGTTAATGGCAGAGTTCTCAAACTTTGCACAGTTGGTCATTGGGTGACAGATTAAGATTTTGGAAGGTGGGTGGAGCCTACAACAGCCAATCAAAATTCACCTTTTGATTTTCAAAGGGAATATTTCATCTGCTACCATTCTCTTATACTGGTAAAAGCAGATGCCTCAAACCTGGTACAGGTGGTCACTGGGTGACTAGGGTCCAGATGTGTTTATTTTTCAATGGGAATATACAAAGTATTGATACCAAGGACCCCAAAGCTGATGAACTTGATAATCGAGTGACTGTATGTCAAGGTTAGAAAAAGTGGGCGGTGCCAACAACTTCATTTTTTACATTGCAGGGTTCCCAAACTTTACACAGTTGGCCACTATGTGACTGGGATGAATATTCAGAAATGTGGGTGGAGCCTACAACCGCCAATCAAAATGTACCTATTGATTTTCAAGGGGAATATTCACATTGCTACCATTCTTTCACTGTTAGTGGCAGAGGCCTCAAACCTGATACAGTCAGTCATTGGGTGACTGTAGTCCAAATTCACTAAAGGGGTGGAGCCACAAACAGCCAATCACATTTGTTAGATTGATTTCAGCCATTCTGTTATTGGCAGGGTTCTCAAACGTGACACAGTTGGCCACTGGGTGACTGGGACTAATATTCAGAAAAGTGGGTGGAGCCTACAGCAGCCAATCAAAATTCACCTTTTGATTTTCAAGGGGAATATTTACATTGCTGCCATTCATGCACTCTTAATGGCAGAGGCCTAACATCTGCTACAGTCAGTCACTGGGAGACTGGGGTTTAAATTCTGAAGGGAGCGGGCCAAAAACAGCCAATCAGATTTGTTTAATTTCGATGGTAAAATGCAACTTATTGATGCCAAAGACCCCAAAGCTCATAAACTTGGTCATTAAGTGACTGTATGTCAAGATTAGAAATAGTGTGCAAAAACAACTAACTTTTTACATGGGGAAATGTAAACTGCAGCTTTCCTCACTGAGGCGCTACACCTGCTATTGCTGGAATTCTGTTTTGTCCCCACGTTTATTGCCTGATGAAGCGGGCTCGGCCTGTGCAACGCGTTGCACTTTTGGGGTACCATATAATAAATGTGATTGCTACTTTTCAGACAGTCTTTCGTGTTTGCTTTATGGAGGTAAGTCCACCACTTCCTCCTAGCAAATTTTAAAAATTTTATCCACTTTTATTCTGCTGGCGCCTCTGTTCTCCTACTGCAGCTTTTCTTACACTGTTAATGGCAGGGTTCTCAAACTTCACACAGTTGGTCACTGGGTGACTAGGATTAATATTCGGAAAAGTAGGTGGCGCCTACAAGAGCCAATCAAAATTCACCTATTGATTTTCAAGGGGAATATTGAAACTGCAGCCATTCTCAAATTGTTAATAGCAGAGGCCTCAAACCTGCTGCAGTCGGTCGTTAAGTGTTTGGGGTTAAAATTCAGTAAAGGGGCGGAGCCAAAAACAGCCAGATTTCTTTGCTGGATAAACTGCTTCCATTAGCACAATTTTGATGCCAGGAACCCAAAATCTCACAAACTTGGTCATTGAGTAGTAAATATTCAGAAAAGTGGGTGGAGCCTAAAAATGCCAATCAAAAATCGCATGTCACTTTTCAAGGAGAATATTAAAATTGCTGCCATTCTTGCACTAATGGCACAAGCCTCAAACCTGGTACAGTTGGTCATTGGGTCACTGGGATTCAAATTCAGAAAAGGGGACAGAGCCACAAACAGTGAATCAGATTTGTTTCATTTCATGGGAAAATACAAATTATTGATGCCAAGGACCCCAAAACTCACAAACGTGGGCATTGATTAGTGACTGTGTCCAGGTTACAAAAAGTGGGCAGAACTAAAAACAAATTTCACTGGGAAAGTGTAAACTGCAGCCCTTCTTACACTGTTTATTTCAGGGTTTCCAATCTTTGCCCAGATGGTCACTGAGTGACTGAGATTAATATTCAGGGTAGTGGGTGGAGCCTATAATGGCCAATCAAAATTCACCTGTTGATTTTCAAGTGGAATACTTAAATTGCTGCCATTTTTACACTGTTAATAGCAGATGCCTCAAACCTGCTACAGTTGGTCATTGGGTGACTGGGGTTCAAATGCTGGAGAGGGATGGAGCCACAAACAGCCTATCTGATTTGTTTAATTTCTATGGGAATATACAAATTATTGATGCCAAGGACCCCAAAGCTCACAAACTTGATCATTGAGTGTTTGTGTGTTAGGGTTAGAAAGTGGGCGGAGCCAACACCAGTCAAATACATACCCGGGCAATGCCGGGTCATCAGTGGGTGGAGACATATACAAATTTCACTGGGAACATGTAAACTGCAGCCATTCTGTTAATGGCAGGGTTTTTAAACTTTGCACAGTTGGTCACTGGGTAAATGGGATTAATATTCAGAAAAGTGGGTGGAGCCTACAAAAGTGAATCAAACTTCACATGTTGCTTTTCAAGGAGACTATTAAAATTGCTGCCATTCTTGAACTGTTAATGGCACAAGCCTCAAACCTGGTACAGTCGGTCATTGGGTCACTGAGGTTCAAATTCAGAAAAGGGACAGGGCCACAAACAGTGAATCAGATTTGTTTCATTTCATGGGAAAATATAAATTATTGATGCCAAGGACCCCAAAACTCACAAACTTGGGCATTGATTAGTGTCTTTGTGTCCAGGTTACAAAAAGTGAGCAGAGCCAAAAACAAATTTCATTGGGAAAGTGTAAACTGCAGCCCTTTTCAGGGCCCGTTTCCACTATTGCGAATCTGCATGCGTTTCCTGCATGCAGATTTGCACAGCCAATACAAGTGGATGGGCCTGTTTCCACTTGTCAGTTTTCCTGAGCGTTTTTCTGTGCAGGATTTTTCTGCACGGCAGAGCCCTCAGAATTCGCCTGCGTGTGGAATGCATGCGAATCGCCGTTAATGTATTTAATAGGGAAATCGCCTGCGGCTTTGGTATGCAAATTTTCATGCGAATTCGCATGGAAATCAATGGAAAAGCACACCGGCACTGCCATGGTTAAATTCGCATACAGCGTCATCCATGCGAATTTTCATGCAAATTTGCACGAAAATTCGCAAACAACCGCATGCGAAATTCGCATCCGCATGCGAATTTTTACCGCGGCGATTCGCACCGCAAAAGTGGAAACGGGCCCTTACACTGTTTATGTCAGGGTTCACAATCTTTGCCCAGATGGTCACTGAGTGACTGAGATTAATATTCAGGGAAGTGGGTGGAGCCTATAATGGCCAATCAAAATTCACCTGTTGATTTTCAAGTGGAATATTTAAATTGCTGCCATTTTTACACTGTTAATAGCAGATGCCGCAAACCTTCTACAGTTGGTCATTGGGTGACTGGGGTTCAAATGCTGGAGAGGGGTGGAGCCACAAACAGCCAATCAGATGTGTTTCATTTCAATTCAGATTATTGATACCAAAGACCGCAAAGCTCACAAACTTGGTCAGTGAGTAATTGTGTGTTAGGGTTAGAAAAAGTAGGCGGAGCCAACACCAGCCAAATACATACACGGGCAACGCCGGGCAATCAGCTAGTATATATATGTATATATATATATATATATATATATATATATATATATATATATATATATATATATATATAAATAGATAGAGATAATCCATATATATATATATATATATATATATATAGAGAGAGAGAGAGAGAGAGAGAGAGAGAGAGAGAGAGAGAGAGAGAGAGAGAGAGAGAGAGAGAGAGAGAATCCATATATATATATATATATATAGATATATATATATATAGATATATATATATATATATATATATATATATATATATATATACACGTAATGAATAGAATGGTATGCTTTTTACTGAAATAACTTGAGAGTACCGATTCTCTTTTGCTAATGCAGCCTGATTGGCTGAAGCCTCTTCCCCTCCTGTTTCCCCCTGCCACACCTTTCTTCCTCTCTAAATGGCCGATATTTATCATGCTGAGACAATGAACTTTCTATTGCAGAGCTTGGTGGGAGTGCCTGAAGACTGGGAGGAGGGCGGGCAATGCATACACAATCAGGCAGATGAGAGTAAGGGAGGAAATGACATCAGGATTGGCTTCAAGGTAGACACAGTTGAAATGGAGAATCCTAAGAAGGATTTTCTCTTTATTTACTATAGAAAAATCACTCAAATCGAACCATGGGCAGTGCAACACATATGGTATGTAAGTAGAACAAGAATTTATCTACTTATATATGTGATTTTCTGAGATAATATGGCTGACAGCTCCTCTTTAAGTGTGTGACTGTGATCTCTCACAATGCACCAGTACTGAATATGCAAATGATCTCTTTATGCCCCTGTAGCCAGGCTTACATCCAGAACTGCTGGTGTCTAGCACGCCTATAGCTTTCCATTTTACAGAGCCACATGTCAAACCTTTGCATTGTCCCTGCCCCTTTCAAGCAGACCCATGTGATTTCCTCTTAAAGAGAAACTCTGACCAAGAATTGAACTTTATCCCAATCAGTAGCTGATACCCCCTTTTACATGAGAAATCTATTCCTTTTCACAAACAGACCATCAGGGGGCGCTGTATGACTGATATTGTGGTGAAACCCCTCCCACAAGAAACTCTGAGGATCGTGGTACTCCTGGCAGTTTCCTGTCTGTGAACCTCATTGCATTGTGGGAAATAGCTGTTTACAGCTGTTTCCAACTGCCAAAAAAGCATGCAGCAGCTACATCACCTGCCAGCAGTAAAAATATCACCTGGTAATAAATGTCAAAATGTAAATCAGGGATTTAAAAGATTTTACAATGGGCAAACACTGACTAAATCCTTTATATATAATTATTGTAAAAATGAAACACTTTTTTATTACATTATTCTCACTGGAGTTCCTCTTTAAGCTTTCACTCATGAGTAAAGTATCCTCTAAATAATCATGCAATCTGCAGTCTATTGATCCAGGTGAAATGTAATTTAAGCGAAAGGTCTGTATTTCACCTATAGAGCCTTCTCCAATAAGTCGTTATGACTTATTGGAGAAGGCTCTATAGGTGAAATGCAGACCTTTCACTTAAATTATTGTATTTGGAGTGTATTTGTATTTGGAGGAAGACTGTGTTATCTTTTTTTTTTTGTTTAAGGTTCTGCATAATAAGGCTACATCTTCATCCAGACATCTCATTAGAGGGAAAACATCTTGTTTACAATGCGGATTTCAGAGACGTTTTAATGCCATACAGCGCATGCATAGGCCCGCTGCAAAGGGAACTAAAACATTATTATACCTGATAGGGCAAGGTTTGTATATATTACATGGCAAACTGAAATGGAGTTGTTAAATATTAATAAGAACATTCATACATTATTAAATATCATATGCACTTTTTGTATGCAAAATATAGATTTGTAGATTTAGATGTTCATTTGTGAGCACAGACTTCCCTGCAACACTTTTTTAAAAAAAAAATTGTTTTGATTATATTAAAATAATAGCTTTAGTCTTCAGAAGTTAGTGCTGTTGGGATTTGAATGAATGCTTATTCAGGAACTCATTGTGGATGCACGACGGAGACCTTTGTCCGATTCTTATGCAGCCGCTTCAAAGAACTTTGCTAAACAACATCTAAAATAATTGTAGGACTGTATAAGAAAGTGGAGTGAGCCTGTCCTTAAAGCAGACCATACAACATACAATCTTGATTGCCCAATCTTACCGCTTCAACCTATAGAGTATAAGGCTGGTTTCACAGTAGGACGTTGCGTTTTAGGGGATGTTATGGTCGCATAACGTGCCCCTAACGCAACGCCTGATGCTCTCTGATGTGGACGTCAGAGTGAGCCGCGTTGTGCAGCTCACTCTGGCGTCCGTGATGCCGTGATGCGTACTCTTGGACGCATGCGGCATCACGTGCTCCCGCCCGGCCAGTCGCCGCACAGAGCGGCCGCTCCAGGAAGTAAACACTGCACGTCACTGAGAGCGGTGAATATTAATTAGCCATGTGCCTGGCCGCTCTCCGCTCCTCCCCAACATTACTGAGCATGTGCAAGCAGTCTAACACGGCTCTGCCGCTTATAAAGTACTGCATGCAGTACGTTGTCTGGTGGCGCAGCGTTACTATGTAATGCAACGTGGGCACTGTGAACAGCCCATTGATTTTTCATTGCTGTGCGGTGGGGTGCGTTACAGGCTGCTCTAACGTGTGCCTGTAACGTCCCACTGTGAAACCAGCCTAAGGGTGTAAGACCCAGTGGATCCACTGTCTTGAGATCCCTATGTCCTACACTCCTAATCACTCCCACAGTCTTCACCTGATGTGGCGTGCCCTCGCTCAGCCTCACTTACAGAGTAAAAGGCATCTTCTTGTACGCTTCAATCCAAGCCTCTGAAGAGTCACTAAATGACAAAACAAGTAGGGTGGAGCTTAGGATGGAGCAAGAAGGACACCATATACACAAGAATCTGTTGCTGTTACTGATATGCACATTTTTAACCTCTTCAGCCTTCAGTGTCGTTTCACCTTATGCATCTGAGCAACTTTCACCTCCCATTCATTCGCCAATAACTTTATCACTACTTATCCCAATGAAATGATCTAGATCTTGTTTTTTCCACCACCATTTAGGCTTTCTTTGGGTGGTACATTTTGCTAAGAATTATTGTATCATAAATCCATTTTACCAGGAAGATTAAGAAAAAATTGAAAAACAAATATTATTTCTCACTTTTTGGCCATTATAGTTTAAAAATAATATGTGCTACCATAATTAAAACTCATGTATTTCATTTTTATTACACCATTTAAATTATGTCCCTATCATATTGTATGCCACCAGTATTTTATTTGGAAATAAAGGTGCATTTTTTTTAGTTTTGCATCCATCACTTATCAGAAGTCGATAATTTAAAAAATAATAGTAGAAATCCACTTGAGCAGGCACCGTCACTGTATAAATAAGCTCTTTATTGATCACATGGATTAAAAGCAGTCAAACAACGACAGACCGCTGTTTCGGGCTCCATACCCTTTGTCAAGTTGTCAAGAAACTGCAATACATTAAACACTCCATTCCCACACAATATATAGCAAATGCCCACCAATCAGAGTGCAGTGTTTCAAAACACCCAATCAGATATTGCCATCTCATAGGAGGACCTGATGGGAAACTTCACAGGACAAACTTAGTCCCTCCCATCAGGTTATAAACCACTAAATAGTACAAAAATATGCTCATGATATATACAAAATAATAAAGATAAACAACAGCCCCAGTGGTGTGGAGAGCTGTGAGCTGAGGCACGTCGCTGAGTCTTCCAGTAGATGGGTGCTGCTGTACAACCAGTAAAAATAATAGTAATATACTTTACTACATACATATTAAAAAAGCTCAGTCCCTAAGGTAACCATTTATGTAATTTTTTTATTGTATATATTTTTTTTCTTACAAAAAAAAAAAAAATATGTGTACACATTGGGGAGTGTGGGAGGTAAGGGGCTAATTTTACAAGTACAAAAAAATGTCATCTGGAAAAAAAAAATTCCAGATGTAATTTTACTATTTAGCCACAAGATGTCCTCTTTCATACGGGGACTTAGATCAATGAATAGGAACTTTGTTCCCATTCATTGATCTCCGGGCTAAGGAAAGGGGGAGGCAGCAGTGTAGCCTATCTGGACAGATTAAGTAGCTAAAGAATGTTTTTAAGTTTTAAAGGTGGTGCGTTAAAAGAGTGGTTACATTTGGAGAAGAATCATAGGAGCCTTGGTGGACAAACTGGACATCATACTGAGGATTTTAAAGAGTAAGAAGACTCCCACAGGAATGACAGGATTCAAAAACTGCTCAAAGTTGTATTCATGAAATTATTATTATTATTATTTTTTTGTGAAACCATTCATGGACATATAAGCTGTTGAGCGCTGTACAGGACAATCTATTCAATTTTGGAGAGGTCGATACCCTCTAACGGTAACCCATTAGACTATTGGTTTTGTCACTAAGCTGACATTACATTAGTCTGTAGTAGAGCGCACACACATTTTTTTTATTGTAATCGGTGGGGATAGATGAGCTGGTGGAGAGACTTAACTTTTATTTACAAACATTTTTTTTTTAAGATTGTTACTGGTTGTAACTGTGTGCATTCTTTACTAAAAGACTCAGATTGGCTTAGGGAACACATGTTCCTGTTCACCAATCCCTACACTGCTCATGCACCTGTAATAAATCCTCTCTTGCTATATAGATCACCCCTAATCGCCCCCTGCACTCTACAATACCCCATAACTCACAGCCGCGCTGTGTTTACCTCGCTCCTGTCACTCTCGCTGCTCCCCCCCCCCCCGCGCCTCCTGCATCGCTCCGGTCCCGCCTGCGTCCTTTCCCTCCAATCAGTGGTGAGGGAAGGGACGTGGGCAGGACTGGAGCGATGTAGGAGGTGGGGGGGGGGCGGCGAGACTGACAGGAGAGAGGAAAACACAGCGCGCTCTGACAAGCTGCGTGTCGGCAGCGCGGCTGTGTTTAGGGGGGTATTGCAGAGCGCAGGGGGGGGGGGCTTAGGGGCAAACTATATAGCAACAGAGGCTGGGCTCTATAGACAGACGCAGCCTCTGTATGGGGATTTCATTCTCAGAACCCCACCTCGGGTTCTATTTAAGCCATAGATCCTGAACATGCAGATCAAGCGTATGACAAATCTGCCAAAGATTAGCTGCATGCTTGCTTCAGGTGTGATTTAGACTCTACTGACCAGAAAGATAATGAGGACTGCCAGGCAACTGGCATTGTTTAAAAGGAAATACATTTGGCAGCTTCTCACACCTTGGGTTCCTTTTTTAGATTTCTGTGGAAATACCGCAACTTGGCAATTTAAGAAGTCAGAAGTATTGGACCAATCAGAAAATGCAGAGTCAACGCGGAAGTTATTTGGCCAATGAGAATATGCATAAAAAAAAAAAAAATACCAAAAAAGAATAATCAGAAATCAGAAAATGGAAATCGTATTTCTGCAGAAATACTGCATTACCACAACTTGGTAAATCTCAGGACTCGGAAGCATTGGACCAATCAGAGAAGGCAGAGTCAACTCAGAAGTATTTGGACAATCAGAACATTTAAAATGACCAAAAATGACTCTACAGAAATTGGAAAATGGAAATCCGATCAATCGGTAACCAGCATTGACGGAAAAACTGATTTTCTGTGGAATCGGAAATCAGCATTTTCCACCATCCCTAATTGTTAGCATCTTATTGACCACCTCCGCTAAACACCAATCAAAATGCACCTAGGGGGAGGGGCACGTTTCGCCTAAATGCCAACATCCTCTATATACACCAACCATCTCTGCAGTATCCATGGAGAATAGACATTGCCTGCTTATAAAGAAAAGTAAGAACAATGCACTATTATTCAGTATATGTAATCCATATTTGATGCCCCCATCTCCAACCCTCCTTTCCTGTTTATCCATTTAATTATGTTCTACATTATGCGCCGGAAGATTAAGCATTAAAATAGATGATATTCTCATCCTGCAATCCAATTACTGAGATGAAATGGATTGCTACCTGAAACCATTATTTACTAAATCATTCTTCAAACAAGCCATTTGTTTTTTTACAAATCAGCCGCCAAGTATTTGCATTAACGAGGCTCATTATCTATATGACCTCCACATCGAGGGAGGATTCGACAGGACACGGCGCGAAAAAATGGTATACGTCCAAAACATGAGATTTACAATCGCATTAATTATGAAATACAATTTAGAACACTGTGTAAACGTCAAACTTTGATTAATATAATCTAAACGCAGTTGAGAAGTCGATGGACTTATTGTGAAGGCCTATTTCTACCCTAGAGAAGGACAAGTAGATGAGTTAGAGAAAACTAATTGTGCAACCGATCCCCCTGCATCCAAACTGAATTTACGTTAATGGACTTTGCATCAATAAACCAAAAATAAAACAAAGCCTGACTGATTATACTCTACTGTAGTGTGTTATCCACAACAATATCTGTCGTTACATTCCTTAGTGAAAGCAGGCCAATCTCACAGATCATATAGTGCCCATATTAGCATTAAAGAGACCCTCAAGCAACCCCATGCAATATAAATTGAGGAAACAATAGTAAAGTATAGAGAAGGCCCGAACTGTTCGCCAGCGTGCAGTATTCTGCGAACATGTGCTGCGAACATTTAGTGTGTTCGAACAGCGAACATTCTGTGTGTTCGATTTGCCCCCATATATCATCATTGAGCTAAACTTTGACCCCTTACCTCACAGTCAGCAGACACAAGGCAGCCAATTAGCTAGGATCCCTTCCTGGACCCCCCACACCCTATCAAAAAGCAGTCGTGGTGGCTATCTTGGATTCATTCTCTGCTGGCTGCTGACTGTTAGTGAGAGCAGGGTCAGACTTGCTGCAGATAGGTAGGGAAAGCATTAGCTAGGCCTGTGTTCTTGTTCCTCACTTGCTGTGAAAGCATCCCAAACAGCCCTTTTGAGGGCTAGCACATCAGTCTCCTGCATTTTTTGTGTGTGACACTCCACAGCCCACTGACACCCAGAGCTACATGCACACTACTGCTGTTGCCTCATTAAGTTGCAGGCACAGTACCACTCCAGTGCATTATTATTTCACTGTATTCTGATGGTACTATTGCATTTCTGTGTGAGACACTCCACAATCCACTGACACCCAGAGCTGTGCATTATGTGATTTCTGCCCTTTAGGGGTTAAAACCTGACTTTGCGTCAACTCCGTGGTGTGCCTGGGAGATTTAATCTTTTTTGAAGTTTTTGTGAGGTTTCCCAAATGTACCTCTCCAATTCCCAATTGCTGAATTGTATAAGATGCTCCACCTTAAAGGGACTCCGAGCAGTGCAGTAACTATGGAAAGATGCATATCATTTTAAAGCTCACTTTCTCCTCTTTCCAATGATATAAAAACTGCCACCCGACGCCTTTTAGTTTTGCTATTTTCGCGATTGAAATTGCTGTGGCCGTGATTTCAATCGCGAAAATAGAGAAAACTAAAAAGGTGTAGGGCGACGATTTAGGTGTCGCCAGAAAGAGGAGAAAGTGAGCTTTAAAATGATATCCATCTTTCCATAGTTACATTGTATTACACAGGACGACACTTTCCCCAGTGTCAGCAGCTCCATTCAGCAGAAAAAGTCCCCCTGTGTAATACAATGTAACTATGGAAAGATGGATATCATTTTAAAGCTCTCTTTCTCCTCTTTCTGGGGACACCTAAATCGTCGCCCTACGCCTTTTAGTTTTCTCTATTTTGGCGACTGAAATCGCGGCCGCTGCAATTTCAATCGCGAAAACTAAAAGGCGTAGGGTGGCGGTTTATATATCATTGGAAAGAGGAGAAAGAGAGCTTTAAAATGATATGCATCTTTCCATAGTTTCTGCACTGCTCGGAATCCCTTTAATGTATGAGCAAAGGTATTAACACCAACATTTCAATGGAAAGGAGGACAGAGGTAGCATAACAGCTAAACATAGGCTTCAATTCACTAAGACACATTCGGCAAAAAAATAAAGGGTTGGTAAAAATACTACATTCAATATTTTAGACTTTTTTCCCCCCAAATTCACTAAGATTTTCACACATACGGCAACAGTTTGGTTATTTGCCATTGACCTTCCCGTATTTCTATCTCAAGAAGGCTTTCAGAAAAGGGAGGCCCCTGCTCTCCCTCAGTATTGGGAGAAAGGTACTTTGCATGCATCTGGGGAGGGGGGGTGGAAGGGTAAGGGTGTTTGTTTGGTGATTTTTGAAAAGGCATGTGGTGGGTAGAAGGTGGTGTTGGCACATATGCTGCCCAACCTCTTCTGACCACTCAGACTGCATGCTTTTGCTTGGAAGAAGGTGGTTGGAACAAGTAATGTTCATTCGGTTTTTGCAGAATTGAAATCACAGAATTTCCGATCAAAAATCATAATTTCCATTTGGAACTCAGAAATCTGAAAAAAAAAAAAACTTGTGAATCAGATTTTTGCGAAAATATTTTATTGCAGCAACTCGGTAATTTTAGCTCCATCACAGAACTCAGAGGCATTGCACCAGAGAATGCAGAGTCAACTCGGAAGTATTTGGCCAATCAGAAAATGTAAAAAAAGACCAAAAAAAAAAAAAAACACTACTGGGAAAATCGGAAAATGGATTTCTGCGGAAATACTGCATTACCACAACTCGGTTGCTTTAGCCCAATCACAAAAATCGGAAGCACTGGACCAATCTGAGAATGCAAAAAATGACAAAAAAAAATCTACCTGGAAATCGAGAATCGATAATCGCCATTAGTGGAAATTGGAATTTATGCAGAATCAGAAATCAGCATTTCCGACGCTCCCTAGTTGGCATGCTAAAGGCAGATTCACACCATTTTCTTTTAAATAAACAAATATTTTCACTTTGAAAATTGTCTTTATGTAATTTATGAAAACTTTCACGATTGTGGTTTAAAGCAAGGAGATGCGATGGAGGTTTTGTTCCCTCAATTGGTCCCAAACTCCATGGCACTGGTGATGACAATACTCTGCTCAGAGGCTTTTCTGATAACTCAGTATGGGTGATGAAGTTAGCCATAGCCAGACATAGATTTCAATGTAAAAAAAGGGCAAATGTTTGAGTTTTTGAAGCAAATTCAGTCTTTGCAAACCATCCTTGGCAAACTCAGACTTTTTGGAATTCTTATGATAATCTTTAAAACCTGGCTGCATGGGCATACAGAGATCATTTGCATATTCAGGAGTAATGCATCATGGGAAACCACAGTTGCCAAAATTGTCACACACACCTTGGCCCATATGCAATTCACTTTTTCCCCTGAGTTTGCTCCTAGGAGATTTTTCATCTTACATTTTTTAGCATTTTGCAACTTAAGTGCTTGTCGATCACGTCAAGCCGATGGGCGCGGCCGCGGCAGCAGCCCCAGGACAACCCAGGATCGGCGTAAAGTCCTTGAGGCTCACTTCAATATGTGGAGGCGCCAGAAGAATAAAAAGGTCAAATTTTAAAATGATAAAATGGTGGGAGGCAATGGTGGACTTGCCTACCCAACAAAAAGCACAAACACTGATTCAGTGTAGTATAAAATATATAATTTAATTATTACTCCTCATAAAAAAACAAAATATTTGCAACGTGTTTCACGGATCCCAAGTCCGCTTCCTCAGGCAAAGAAAAATATACACAGGCAGGAGCAACAGTATCTCTGTGCAGACACGAGTGGCGCCTCCGCTGCAATTGAGGCTCACTTCGCTGGAGATTGCGCATGCTGATGCGTGCATTTCCGCTAGGTAGGCAGAGCTACTCTCTGCCTTCTACCTCCCAGTGGCAATCGCCACTCGAAGACTGTTAGACGGCAAATCCGCCATCTGTACCTTGTACAGTGCTGCGATCTACAGCAGCGCTGTACTGGGGACAGCCGTCTGACATGGTTGTCCCCTGTCATAGGCTGAACCCTTAAAAAATTAAGGAAATGTAATTAAAAATAAATACAAAAAGTATTTATTAAAAAAAAAAAAAAACAATAGGGGAGTGATCTGACCCCACCAACATAGAGCTCTGTTGGTGGGGAGAAAAGGGGGGGGGGGGTGGAATCACTTGTGTGCTGTGTTGTGAGGCCCTGCAGCAAGGCCTTAAAGCTGCAATGGCCCTTTTTAAGCAAAATGGCCTGGTCTTTAGGGGGTATAACACTGAGGTCCTCAAGAGGTTAAAAAGTACCAAAAACCGGGGATCGATTATAATCGGCAGATCAGTTACTCTACCCAATATACCCAGGAATACACTTCAATTTCAGCTGTTACGATTTAGGTGTGCGATCAGGCAAACACCCCGATCCAGCACTGGCCCCCGAGAAAAAAAGTCATCAAACAACGCAAGAAACTACAGATTCTATCACTGCGTCCCCCAATCAGCTTACGCCTCGCGCAGGAGCAATAGCTGCTTGGGTTCAGTGGAAATAACCCAGCCTGATCAGTCCCACTCTACTGCGCAGGGGCAGATGGCTCACACCTGTGCAGTAGAGTGGACCCGATCGGGCTCGGTTATTTTCACCGGAGCCCGAGTGGCAAGCAGCTACTGCACCGGAACGAGTTGCACAGATGTCAACATTGAGAGGGGGGGGGGCTTCTTCTCTGGGGGAGGCAGCACTCTATCAGGGGTGCTGAGGACGACGAGGAAAGCCTCATTAGGATCCAGTGGGTGGCTCTCCCCCGGGCAGTTTTCTTCCTACTGGTTTACTTTAACCACTTGACCTCCGAGGGTTTTTAAAAATAATGAAAATGTATCTCATTTTTCTATGGGAAGGTGTATAATAGGGTATTTGGATGTGGTTTTACTTTTTGGCCACAAGATGGAGATACAGAGTTAGTGTATTCTAAAAATAGAAACAGAACCAAGTGTTTATATTTGTTTATATTTGTGTATATACAGGGACGTAGATACTCTTACTGGTGGGTGGTCAAGTTTTAAACTTACTGAATTATTTTAAGCCTTTTTCATTTGTTCTTCATCATATCATCTTTTTCTTTGCATGCTGGATAATTTAACTTCTCACTAATGAAGTGATATACCATTGGGAAGCATTGCTCTACTTTCACATAATTATCTGCTATTACAATGGATCCTCCTATAGTCCATAAAGCTTTTTAAACATTTATTGCCTATTGTATTCTTCTTTTAATATTTTGCATAGTTGTTAATGCATTCATTACAATATAGATGAGGTTACACTTCCCCCGCCTGTGCCTTTGTTACATCTGCTTTTCCTCTGAGTAATAATCATGATGATTTGTTGGAGTTGTTCTATAAAGAGGCACATTAGGCCTTCCAGTCATTTTGTGATTTAGAATAAATAATACGTGAACTCACAGATAAGTTATGTCCCACTGGAAAATTGTACTTTGATCAATAATGAAACCACAATTCATTACTGATTTTTTTGCCCATTTCCTTAACCTCTTGAAGACCATGGGCTTAAGCCCCCCTAGTGACCAGGCCATTTTGTTTAAAATTGGTCACTGCAGCTTTCAGGCCATGCTGCAAGGCCGCACAACACAGCACACAAGCGATTCCCCCTCCCTTGTGCTCTCTATTGGTGGGGTCTGATAGCCCCTGCAGTGTTTGTTTTTTTATATAAATATTTATGTTTTTTTTTTATTAAATTTGTGTATTTTTAATTTATTTTTTTCCTTCCGTCCCTCCCACCCCCCAGGCAGCCAATAACGGCGATCGGCTGTCATAGGCTTCAGCCTACGAGAGCCGATCGCTCTCTTGTCCCCAATACAGTGCTGCTGCAGACCGCAGCACTGTACAATACAATTGCGCGGCGGTTTAGCCGTTACAGTCTCCCGAGCGGTGATCGCCGCTCGGAGACTGAAGGCGGAGCTCCACTCCACCCACGAAGCAGGAGATGCGCGTGCTGCCTGCACGTGATCTCCTGCAAATGGGACTTTACGCCAATCGGCAGTAGGCGGTCCTGGGGCTGCCGCCGCAGCCACGCCCATCGGCGTGTTGCGATCAGCAAGTGGTTAAGAAATCTGAGGACCCAATTGATGCTGCCTTTGGTTTGCCTTTTCCAATGTTGCTTACATATCCTAAAAGGACAACCGCGGTGACATGTGACATAATGAGATAAACATGTGTATGTACAGCGCCTAGCACACTAATGACTATGCCGTGTTCCTTTTTTTCTTTCTCTGCCTGAAAGAGTATGCAACTGACAGCTTCTGGTATCAGGTATGCAAGTGACAGTTTCTGTCTGGGTCGGGACTAGGTTGGACTATCGCGTTACCTTCACTGATAAGGAGTTACAACCATAAAACACTTTCCTGGCAGTAAATGGCTTCTGAGAGCAGGAAAAAGATAAAAACAATTAATAGTTCATAGATTTTAGCTCTGGCATAAGTCAATGAAGGTGTTATTGAGCAGAGAAAATGGAGCAGTAAAAATGTAAAAATTTCATTTTAATATGAAATAAAACTGTGCGGTATCTAAAAAAAATTTTTTTAGGAGAAGTAGGATAGATACAATTGTATATCTCATCACTTTATTTTCACCTCGGATGTCCTTTAAAGTGAACCTAAAATGAAAAAAAAAAATGCCTATTTACATACCTGGGTCTTCTTCCAGCCCCCTGAAGTCTTCCTGGTTCCTCGTTGTTATTCTGCAATCAGCCGTTCCTCCACTGTCCCCCTCTGTAAGCGGCTGGCCACTGCACATGTCATCTATTGCGCCTCTATGGCCATGAACTCTCTGCCCATGCACGGTAGCAATTTTTGGAGGAGGTGTATGGCATGGGGTCACATATTCAGCATTTTGGGGAGAGGGGGGCGACACCCTGGAAAAACGGTGGAGTGTAGCATTATGGCAAGGGGCTAGAAAAACAGAGCCGGAAGAAGCCCCAGGTAAGTTAATGGACATTTTTTTTTTCTTTTTTGCACTTTAGGTTTCCTGAGGTGAAAATAAACTGATGAGATAAACAATTGTAACTTTCCCCCTAATCCTAAAAATAACTTTTTCAAAATATTATGGAATCTTTCTCCTCTGTCTGTCCAATATATATAAACTGTGTTTTTTAAAATCCTGTCAGTATATGCAGGAACCAAGTGCAATGAAGGCTAATTAGCCGAAAGCTTACTTTTTATTTTTCTCTAAGTTAGCCAATAATCATCCTTCTCGTTTTTAGATATTATGCTTAGACATTTACAAAGGACACTTTGGGCTTGATTCACAAAGCAGTGCTAACTGTTAGCACGCCTGTGAAAACCCCCTTAGCACGTCTAAACAAGCTTTTCGCGTGCAAAACTTTATGCGCGCAAAACTTTGTGCACGTAAAACTTTGTGCGCGCACTACACAGAGCGCAGGGCGCTCCGCGCGAAGTGCCCATTAAAGCCTATGGGACTTAGCGCGCATAGTACTTTGCGCGCAAAACTTTGCATGCGATCTGATTGAGAAATCCGGTGCTAACCTACTTAGCACTCTGGTTAGCACGTCTAAAGACTTTAGACGTGCTAAGTAGGTTAGCACCGCTTTGTGAATCAAGCCCTTAATGTTTTATTTTATCTGCTTAAACTCTTGAGGACCAGTGGTTTATACCCACCTAGTGACCAGGCAATTTTTTTTACAATTCATCACTTCGCCACTTTAACATTTTTTTGCTTGGCCATACAACTTACCACCCAAATGAATTTGACCTCCTTTTCTTGGCATTAATAGAGCATTTTGTGTGGTCTCTGGTTGCTGCTGAGATTTTTTTTTTTATTATTATTAAATTTAAAAAGTTTTTTTTCTATAAAAAAAATCTTTTTTTTTTAATTTCCCTCCCTCCCGGTAAATTGGCCCTGACTGCAATCTACACACTAGAGTACCCTCTGGTAGTCATCAATCTATGAGAGGGATTAGATTGTGAGCCCCTACTGGGGACAGTTAAGTGACAAGGATGTCCCCTGTACAGGGCTGCGCTAGATCGCCATGCTGTTCAAATGATTATTGCTAGCGCGTGTTCCCTGCTTATCCAGCCAACCGCACTTTGATGCCATTCAGCGTTTGGCGGTAGCCAGCGAGCCACTCCCCCACCATACATCAGCGCAAGTCGGTTGGGAGGTGAATAATGGCAGTCTATTAAGTGTTCAAAGCTAAAACATGATCTATTGACCTTTTTTGACATTCTCTGCTCTCAGAAGCTACTCTCTGCCAGAAAATAGTTTTATGGCTGTAATTCCTTATCAACGATGATCCAACAAGGGATAAAAAGTCACTTGCATGCCTGAAGGTTAACTCATTCATGCAGTAACAGAAATAAAGGAGCACAGCCTGGTCATCAATATTTTTGGCACTGTACATACACATGTTTATCTCTCATGCCACATGCCACCTTGGGTACACTTTAATCTAGCTCATATCATTGCAAGGCCAGATGTATACTTTTTATGCACACAGGCCAACTTCCTTGTGGCAGCAGCTGCCCTCCCATTGCATGTGGAACCGCCTTTTTGAAGTGTAACATTAATGTACAGAAACTCCTTTCCTTCATATGCAGCTGCCTTGGACAGCAGCGACCCTCTTCTATGTGTTATCCTCTTGCAGCCTCTGTTTCCATATGTAGCAACTCCTCTTCCATATGAAGCCACGCCCTTGGGTAGCAGCTGCCCTAGGCCTTGCCTCTGTGACCTTCCACAAAATTGAACCTTGTATATTTGTGTTCTATGAGCCACACATCAGGTCTGAATTCATAATTGCTCGTTCTTCCTGTCTGTGTCCACAGATAAAACCTAATGTGCAGATCACAGAACATAAAACTGTGAATCCAGTCACAGATAGGATGTTTAATGGTTGAACACATAACTACTGGCTTCAGAGTGGGAAGAAATTGGAAATTGGAATTAGGAACAACTGTTCCAGAACAATTCAGTTTTTTTTTTACCTGTACTCACAAAGGGGTCCAGAAGGGAATAGGCAATGGTATTGGTACAGTCCTAAGCCCTAGTGCAAATTCTACACTGGACCCTATACCTATACGCACTGTGTGTACAGTGTAACAGTGGATGTTTCCGGTGGAAAAACTTCTAAAGATGGGCTCCCTGACTGAAAGAAAAAAGACAATTCAAAAAACACTAGGAGCACCAATACGGTGTAGTAGTTAAAGCACTTGGATAATGACTATTGAGAGTTCTACTTACAAGAACAGGTTACTAGATGAGAACCACAATATAGGGCATGTGGAAAATTCTGTCTCTGTCGCGCATTTAATCAGGAGTCTTCTTTAAAGTGTTGTCGCTCGCTAGAAAAAGTAAAACAAAAAACAAAACTGTTGGATTTAAATACCAAGGTAGGTAAGGTGGGGAAGACTGAGATGGGTGTAAAATAATTAAGAGCTGTTTAAACAAATAAACAATCTTACCACATAACAAGGAATAAAGGATATAAATTATTATTGGACACACAGACAAAACTTTTTGCACTTTTTGGACTTTGAGCCCATGTTAAAGCTTTCTTTAACATGCACTCCAATTCAGGAAAATCATCTGCACAGACACTATATTATTGACCTGAGGTCAATTTTGTGACCAATAGAAATGTAACATTTTTTATCAGTTTAAACAGTTCCTAATTATTTACTTAACTGGGGTGCCTCCTCTCACCCCTACCTGTAAAGTATAATAATTGCAGGATATGGACCACCAAAACCATCTCTCCAAGAGTACCCTCTTTGTGAGAGAGGTGTAAGCAGAAGAAAAGACATTGTTTGTTTATGGTTACCATTATTCAAATCACATACATAGATCGTTACCACTACTGCGCTAATAAAGAGCTAATATAGGGACCAAAGGAGGGTCCCATGTGTCCAGTGACCCTGAAGGGGGTCCTTTTGCTACGCCGCTGGGGACATATAGTGGGATAAGTGGGCTGTAATAAAAACAAAACGTGCATGGACAGTTTCCAGACTTTTCTGCCAAATCCTGGATATGGTATATGGAGCAGATCTGAGAGTAAAAATATACATAAACATACTCTGAAGATTTACCAGACTCAAAGATGATAAGGAATAAGGAAAGATAAGGAGCAAACAGAATTGTTTAGACAGAAGATAAATCTAGAAGTGTATTGCTATGCACCATAAAGAGATTACCAAATCAGGAAACATGATCGGACTGGAGAAGTGAGGACACTCACTCTGCAATTTAAGCTTTAATATTGCTTTATTTATTTTTATAATAATAATAATAATAATAATAATAGGCTGGAAGTTTTCAGAACCTTTTCCATGTCTAAAATCCATCTGTCCTAAACACTAAAGAGAATTTTGTGAACAAGAGATGACACTCAGAGGTGGATTTAGAGTTGCAATGCTCAAAAGCAGGAGAAGGGAGGTTACTCAATTAGTAAGACTAGTATCAAAATTTCTATCTGTGTATCAGTTTTTTTTGTTGTTTTTTTTGTGGGGGAGGGAATAATCATAATATATTTGTATTCAGGTTAGTCACATAGAATAAAATACTTTTCCTATTTTGTTGACTTAAGTGAAAGGCAAATGGTGGCTGCCATATTTTGTTATTCAGTTGCTATTCAGGCATGTCCATTAGAGATTTTGCAAACATTACATTTTTTTGTTCGTGAACGGGAAACGCGAACTTCCGCAAAATCTTCACCAACTGGCGAATCTGGTGAACCATAGACTTCTTTGGGCAGGCAAATTTTAAAACCTACAAAGACCACAAAAGTGTTAGAAAAGTTGTTTCAAGGGGTCTAACACCTGGATATGGGCATGCCAAAGGGGATCCACGCAAAAAGTTCCACCAAAAATTGCAGAGTTGACACTAAGTTGGGTTTCAATCCACAAAGGACAGAAATCACATTATGCACAGCTCTGGGAGTCAGTGGGCTGTGGAGTGTCACACACAGACAGCCGATGTTCACAGAATATTGCTCGCCGGCAAACTGTTCAGGCCATCTCTAATGTCCAACTCATTGTGACCCCATGGACGATAGCACGGCATGTCCTCTAACCTCTACTTCCTCTCAAAACTTGTCCAAACTCATGTTTGTTGCTTCCATGATACTAACTTTCTCATTCTCTGTCGCCCCTTTCCTTGTTCTGCTCTCAATCTCTCCCAGCACCAGGGTCTTCTCCAAAATAATTACTTGTGATTTGGGGTAAACTCTACTGTGAATACTGGTATGGAAACATTTAAAGTTCTTGCTTCGGGTAAAATCTTGTGAAAATTCATGAAAGGTTCTCAAAATCATGAGACATTGCAAAATGCAAACATTGTAATGACATTTACATGCAAAAATATTTCTGCAAAAGTTTGATATTTTGCATCACAATTGCAAATGTTGCTGCCAAATTACTACCAATCCCTAACAAACAAACAAACAAACAAAACAGGGACTGCTAATTGGTATGTTACAGTGCAAATCAACAAACATGTCCCACTAGCTAAATAAGATGCAAATAAAGAGGAATATATTAATAGGAAATATATTTCCCATTTGCCTGACAATCTGGATATTTATGGCCTCTTTGAATCAAAAAATGGACAAATAGGTGACTTTTGGCATCATGCTTTTAAGAAACTTTTTTTTTTTTTTTTTTTTTTTTTTACATTCTTCTATCTTTTATTTAGATTGTTATTCATAGGCTTTTCATATATGGAGGGTTTGTGACTTTTTTGTTCCAGGTTTAGTGGCCCTATAATTGCATTCTATATTTCTGCTGCAAAGCATATTTACATTTCATTCTCCATATTTCCTGAAATATTGATGAGATTAATATTAAAGCTGGAAAGGTGAGAAGAATATTTATAGAGAATGTCATTCATGTAAAGAACAAAAAAGGGAAGGGATGATGTGGAGATACAGGCAGGCTGCCGTCACAGATACGGCACCGTAACTATTACCAAAATATTTATAAAGGTCACTCATTCCCAGAATCACTTACAGTTGGATTAAACTCCCACAAGTAAAACTTAAAGAGGAACTTCAGCCTAAACAAACATACTGTCATTAAGTTACATTAGTTATGTTAATTAAAATAGATAGGTAATATAATCTCTTACCCACCCTGTTTTAAACGAACAGGCAAATGTTTGATTTCATGATGGCAGCCATCTTTTTGGTTGAAAGGAGGTGACAGGGAGCATGAGACACAGTTCCAACTATCCTGTGTCCTGAGCACCTCTACCAGTTGCTAGGCAACGTGAATAACAACCTAGGAAATCCCATCATGCTCCGCACAGCATCATGGAAAAAAAGCCTGGGCTTTTTTCTTTGATGGGTGGAGCTTAGCTAAAAATGCAGCTAAAAATGATGCTTTGGTAAGAAAAACAAAGTTCTGATGTTGTGAAACTGTTAAAGAAACACCAAAACTTTTCAGTTCTGCTGAGTAGATTTTTAGGCTGGAGGTTCACTTTAAGCACCTGCTTTTAGGTACATAAAGGATAGTTTAAACCTAATCCTTCTATTCAAAAAATTGTGTTTTGGATATCGAGAGCCACCATTGACTTGCAAAAGTATTTCCCCTCACTGAGTTATTCTCACTCATCCCTAAAGGGAACCTAAAGCAAGAGAGGTATTGGATGTTGCAGTATTTATATATTCCTTTTGAACAATATCAGTTACCTGGCAGTCCTGCTGATCTTTGGCTGCAGCTAAACATTTAGTGACGATCGTAATCAGCTAATTACGATTACGCAAATTTTTGCGTACATTTTTGCAATTGCACCTAAATGTAATTACGATTTGTACATTTGATTTCATATAGTCATTCGTAATTTCACATAAAATGTTGCATAATTTTTGCTTAATTTCGTGCCAACTTTGGCAGTGAATAGCAATGCCCCCATATGTGCTATTGACACCAAAATTGCTACATATGTTAAGAAGAATAGTGTGTACTAGTAACTTTCAAAAAAGACATTGTAGTTTTTTTAGAAAATGGTTTTTAAAAATGCAAGGAAAAAATATTTTTTAAACCCTAAAAAATGATAGTTTAAAAACCATTTTCTTTGCATTTTTAAAATCGATTTTCTCAAAAACTACAGGGTCTTTTTGAAAAAAAAATGTGACTTGTACCCACTATTCTCCTTAACATGTATAGCAAGTTTGGTAGCAATAGCATGTATGAGGGCTTTGTTATTATCCACTAAACTCGGCACAAAATTATGCGAAATTTCGCAAAAATTACGCGAAAAAGTATGCAAAATTATGAAATATTATATTAAGAATTACGATTTTCTCTGAAATTTTGCATTACGATTACGATACAAAATTGTGAATTTCGATGCAAAATTTCGGCCCACCACTGACCACCACTGTGTGTCTGCACCCTTCGGGTCTGTTCCAGACTGCAACAATAACAGTGATTTCTCTTTGGCCCTCAACATTACTACCATTCATTGATAATACAGACTTGCCCCCCACAGTGTGGAGCACAAGCAGATGACCCTGGCGGCTTTTCTGACCAGGGGAATTGGTTGCCTGCCTTTGGCGGCTCTCAGACACAAATTTGAGAAAGCAGGATTAGACTGGTGGGGTTATTTTCAAATAAGATATCTACTGAGAAGATTAGGGGTAAGACCCTCACAGGTACAACAACAGACAGGAGGAGCTCTCTCTCTCCCCTTTTTGTGTCTTAGAATTCATTATACATTTTATTCATCATGTTACTTTTATCATTGTCATTACCAATTCAGTATTTTGTATTCTGTATTTTGTATTGTTTTTGTATTTTGTCTCCAATTATGTATTTTGTATATAGTTATTCCCCATTGTCTGTATAATTATGTACCCCATGTTTGTTTCTTACTTTGCACCGTGCCACATAATATGTTGGCACTTTGTAAATCAATAATAATAATAATAATAATAATAATAATAAAGTAGCATCAAACAAGCATGCCGGTAATCCCGTCAGACTTCAGCGAGAAACCTCTGATCTGATGCATGCTTGTTCCGGGTCTATGGCTAAAAGCATTAAAATCAGAGCATCAGCAGGACAGCCAGGCAATGTGCATTGCTTGAAATGAAATAAACATGGCAGCCTCCATGCTAGATGCCACAGAGAATTGAAGAAACGAATTAGAAGGCAGGCTTTGTCCTAGGGACACTTATAGATATTTTTGTAAGTGTGTGTGTGGGTGTTTCATTTTTATTTCTTTATTACTTAATGACTTAATGACAAGCTGACTTATAAAAAAAACATCCTGCTAGAGCCTCTCAATGGCTCCGGGACATTTTTATAAGTCAGACAGTGCGGCTGCCCCCGTGCATGTGCGTTCTCCCGCAAGTGCAAATAGTGAAAAAAAAACACCAAAGAAAAAAATACGCCTTTATTTCCAAATACTATATAGTCATCATACTTTGTACTAGGGACATCATTATAATATTGTGACAACCAGGACAAATGGGCAGATAAAATGTGTGGGTTTTATGTACAGTAGCAGTGCTTATATTAAAACTATAGCGGATGAAATTGGAGAAAGTGTATTTTTTATTTTTTCCTTGTTTTCCCCTTTAAAATGCATAGAAAATAAAGTAATTGCTGAAAACAAATATAAATCCCTAAAAGCCCAATTGGTGGTGAAAAAAAAAAACAAGATTTAGATCATTTCATTATGATTAGTAGTGATTCAGCTATTGGCAAATGAAAGAGATGAGCACTGAAAGGTGAAAATCGCTCTTGTCCGTTAGGGTAAAAACTGCCTTGGGGTGAAATGGTTAAATGGGGTTGTACTGTAGGGGCAAGGACCCTGCAGTTTTTCTATTTCTAAGTAAATATTCCCATTTAACAAAATGTAGCTTAACCTTAGTACAACTCTTTGCCTAGTATAGAAGTGCAGTACTCTTGTAAATTAGGTCCCACAGTTATATAACTAGGGAGTAAAAAAAAAAAAAAATTCTAGTGATTTATAATAAAAATGAGCTGAGGGTTCTGTCATTAGCAGAGGTCTACACAGAGGTAATGGGAGGCTTGCATTTACCCCATAGAGCTTAACGCTTTTCATGCACTCTAGTCTTTTTTAGTCTGACGGAAGAGATTGCCTTTAACATAAGTTTGTGGGGGCGTGGCTTGGCGCCTGATCGGAATGGACGCACGCTAGAGCAGCTCCAGACCCGGACTCCTAAAGCTTTATCCTCAGCAAGCTATCACCTGAAATGAGCAGACCCAGCCGCTGCAAACAACTCAGAGGGACACCCAGAGATACCAGAGCCCAGCTCGGAAGGACTGTCCCGGAACTATTTAAAACCCACTCCTCGAGGAAAACATCTGAGGCCTCCAAGCGAACTTGAAAGAAAATAAAGCAGAGGGACACCAAGAGCCCTAATAGTGTAATTCGTCTTGGGGACAACAAAATAAATGAGAAGTTAAAATTATACTCACAAACCAGGGTTACCAATAGGCAACCACTGTATAGGCAGGTGGGGAGAACAATCCTGACCCCACTCAGGAATAAAAAGTCGCTCTCTGTAGACAGGAAGATAGGGTAACAACCCTCCACCCAGGGTGGACTCAATGTAGTGTACAAGATACAGAGGCGCCAAAAGAATAAAAGGTAATTAAATGAACTTAAAAAACCAACTGGTTAAACAGAGGAGGCAGCGGTGGTCTTACCCCCTCCAAACAGACACAGGCAAGGACTGCGATTCAGACAGTCAACAATTTATTCGGAACTCCAAAAAACAATGCAACGCGTTTCACGGGCCATACATCCCGCTTACTCAGGCAAAATACAGTAGGAGTCACAGCATCTGTATTATATCAGCGAGCTCGGCGCATCTGAGGCCTCCAAGATGGCGCCGACTCGTGCAGCCTCACCAGCAGTGTCGCAGTCCGGATCCTCTGACCAGGACTACGGTAGGCCCGCAAAGTGGGGCAACAACATCTCCTATGCTGACCTTAAATCCTTTGCGGATGACATTAAATCTACCCTGAGAACGGCAATAGCCGAGGTGAGGGATGAAATGGCGGAAATAGCTGCACGCATCACCACCATAGAGAAAACTGATTTTAAGCGCGATGCCCAAATTAAAAAACACTGGCGAAAGTTTCTTTTAGCCACAACAACGAGCTAATCGAACACGAACGCCACTTAGAAGATCTCGACAACAGGGGCAGGCGCTGCAACCTCCGCATAAGAGGAGTTCCGGAATCCATAGGCCACGAAGCGCTAGCTGACTCGCTGTCCGCCATCTTTAACCAACTGCTGGACAAGCCCAAAGATAACAGCATAGACTTTGTACGAGCTCACAGAGCCCTTCGTCCCCAGGGCAATGAGGGGGACCCCCCGAGAGACATCATCTGCTGTTTACAATCCTTCAACTTAAAAGAGGCAATCCTGCGTGCCTCAAGAGATCAGTCGGAAATTACTTTTAATGAGCACCAAATCACCATCTTCCAAGACCTCTCCCCCATCACATTAGCTAACAGGAGAGCCCTTAAACCGCTGCTCCAACTTCTTACGGGAAAAGGACTAAAATACAGATGGAAATTTCCATTCGCCCTGGCAGTAATGGATAAAGGCCGCATGTATGTACTTCGCTCTCCTGATGATCTCTCTGATTTCTGTGAGGCTTTGGGCATCAATACACCTGAGCTCCCACTCTGGTACGCGGATTATAAAACTCCCTTATCAGACTCTGGTTCCATAAACCTAAAAACACCGTTCCCCACTTCATCTAAGGTGAATACCCCTTTAAGAAATAGCTCCAAGAAGTTTTCCACTGCCAGAAGCAAGAAATCTCACTTCAATGATCCTCTCTCGACCCCCCTGAGACCCCTGGGTGATGACGACGATTAACTTACTTCCCAACAACCTACGTTATTTGCTTTTCCCAGGGTGGCAGTTACTTACCCTATCTCAATCTATGGACTATATACACATGTGTCCTTAAACTTTTTACGGAGCCCACAACCAAACAAGAGCTCGCCCTCTGACACCAGATCAGATGATTCTGCTCGTACTGTTGCATTTATTGTGAGCTTTGCTCAAATTGTTCCCCTCTGACTTGTGTTAACAATCTTCCTTTACAGGTAGATGGGTCACTAATCTTTAATTTTTTTTTTTTTTCTGTTATGCAACGAAAGGAATTATTTCCGGGTCTAACCCCCCTGCTCGTTCCCAAATAAGACTCTTATTTGACTTATTTACTGCATCCTTCCAATTGTCAGGCTCCAAGCCTCTTTCCCCAACACAGAGGATTTTTCTTTTCCTCTGACCTCATCACAAATAACCTAGTGCGATCCTTCTATCACTAGAAGGCTCTCCCACGTGTGATTACTGTTTCTTGTTCTTGAGTTTCCCATTGTTACCTATACATTGTCATTCTTACCTCATTATACCTTTGAGTGCCTGTCTTCCCCATCCCCCTTTTAACTCACCTGTCCTTATCTTGATGATAGTGTCACTTGGCTGCTCCCTTCTCTGTGGCATCGGATTTCTGTGTGCTGTCATACTAGGCATAATGGCCCCAAATACAAAACCCACCACCCAAGCCTGGAAATTTGTCTCATCAAACACTAACGGCCTAAATATCCCAGAAAAAAGATCAATGTTTTTAGACTTCTTACATAAAGAAAGAGCCCAATTTGGCTTTTTTCAAGAGACCCACTTTAAATCCAACGCTGTCCCTAGGTTTAAGAATAAACGATATCCCACTCATTACTTTGCCACCTCCCCTAGTGACAAAACCAAAGGAGTTTCTATACTCATCCATAAAGACATTGATTTCAAATGCAACATCCGACCCAGAGGGACGCTACTTGATTCTTCAAGGTACAATAGATGATTTTGATGTGACACTAGCTAACGTGTATGCTCCTAACTCCAAACAGGTTCAATTTATGGTAAAAGTGATTGATGAAATATTACTTGTACAGAAAGGTGTCCTTATACTAGGTGGAGATATCAATGTACCCCTGCACCCCCTTTTGGACTCCTCCACAGGAACTTCCTCTAGAACCTTCAAGGCATTGAAAAAAATTAAGTCCTCCCTCGATATAATCTCCTTGATTGACACCTGGCGTCTCCTCCACCCGACTAACAAAGATTTCCCTTTTTATTCTGGCCTCCATAAAAAATACACGAGAATAGACTATTTTTTCCTCCAGCAAAGAGACATCTCGTTATTAACTGAAGCCAAGATAGAAACTAAGATCCTAGCAGACCACTCTCCTATCACCTGCACGATCAAAGTCCCTAGTAGCAATGCTAAACAATTTTCGTGGAAACTGAACCCTTTCCTGCTCTCTAGCCAACCTAACCTAGATACACTAAAAAATGAGCTATTTCTTTTCTTCCAAATAAACTCCAACCAGGAGACCTCAGATCTCACCATTTGGGAAGCCCACAAACCCTTTATCCGAGGCCATCTCATTAAATTGGGAGCTAGGGCAAAAAGAGAGCGTCTTACTCAGCTTAACAACCTGTATACCCAAATCAACACTCTAGAAGCCCAACACAAACTCAAACACATACAAGAAAACTTAAATAAACTAACGGAGCTACGCAAACAACTTCTGGCAAGATTGGCTATCCAAGCAAAACGTAAACTTCTCCTTCAAAAGAACGTTTTCTATGAACACGCCAACAAGGCTGGATCCTTTTTGGCAAAGGCCCTTAGAGAACAAAGAGCAAAAACCTCGGTGAGATGTATTCTTGACCACAAAAATAGGAAAAAAATAGCCCCTGAAGATATTGCAGAACAATTTAGATTATTCTACAAAAATCTATATAATCTTCCCTCCCCTATGACCTCCAACCCCACACTAAAAAACAGAAAGGAGGAAATTGAGGTCTTCCTCTCTAAATTTGGCCTAGATAAACTTTCAAGTGAGGAACAACTAGCTCTTAACACTCCTCTGACCATGGGAGAGTTCTCGGAGGCAGTTAAAACACTAAAACAAACAAAAGCCCCGGCCCAGATGGTCTCTTGGCCCACTACTACAAAACATTCTCTGACCTTTTAGCGCCACACTTTCTTAAAGCATTCAATTCTATCACAAAATACTCGACCCCCTCTAAACAACTCCTAGAGGCCCATGTCACAGTTATCCATAAACCTGAAAAAGACCCTCAAAACTGCTCCAGCTATCGTCCCATCTCTTTGCTAAATCTAGATATCAAAATCTTTGCCAAGATCCTGGCTACCAGACTGGTCCCAATTCTTGAGACTAGAATCCTCCATGATCAAGTTGGCTTCCTACCAGGCAGAGAAGCAAGAGATGGGACGATGAGAGCGGTGGGACTTCAGTCGTGGCTCTCTCGGCGTTCCGTGGTGGGCTGTTTCCTCTCCATGGACGCCGAGAAAGCCTTTGACAGAGTGGCCTGGGACTTTGTTCAAGCTACCCTTGAGCATATGCAAATGGGTCACCAGATGCTCGATTGGATCATGCTTCTCTATTTAAATCCCTCTGCCCGAATAAAGGTCAATGGCATCCTCTCAGACCCATTTGATCTTGCAAATGGGACCAGGCAGGGATGCCCCCTGTCCCCCTTGATCTTCATTACCATTCTAGAACCCTTCCTAAACTCAATCAGGGCAGATACTTCCATTAAAGGGGTCACAGTTAATGGACAGGAGCATAAAGTCTCAGCCTTCGCTGATGACCTCTTTTTTTTCATTACCGCCCCAGGGACCTCCCTGCCTGCTCTCATTGATAAATTTAAATGCTTTGGCCGGATATCCAATTACAAGATAAATTTTACTAAATCCTACGCCCTAAACATCTCATTAGATCCATCCCTAGCCGCCAATCTGGCCTCACAGCTCCCTTTCCAATGGGCTAAACAATCCATCAAATATCTGGGCATCAATTTGTCCACCAACCAAGACCTGCTATACCAACTAAATTTTGCTCCACTAATTACCAGTTTCTCCAAAGACATAAATAATTGGTCACTTAAACAACATATTTCTTGGTTTGGCAGACTGTCTTCCATCAAGATGAATCTTTTACCCAGATTTCTGTACATCTCCCAAACTCTACCCATTACAGTGCCCAACTCATTTTTTAATAATCTACAATCCCTACTCTCAGGCTATCTCTGTGGCCAGAAACACCCCAGAATAAAACGTTCCATTCTCACTCTACCAAAGGAGGAGGGGGGCATTGCCCTCCCTGATCCCAAAGCATACCATCAGGCGTCTTCCTTGAGTAGAATCTTAGATTGGTGTACACCTCTATCCCCTAAACGCTGGATCCAGATTGAAGAGGCCTTCTCTAGTTGCAGTCTGGGAACTCTTCCATGGTCAAACCCCAACAGATCTCAAATAGACAGCCTGACCCATCCCCTGATGATAGCTTCTCTGAAAAACATTACCTCTCTGGCCAAATCAAAGACCTTGACTTCAATCCCGGGCCCCCTCTTCCCTCTGCTTAACAACCCACACTTCCCACCCGGTATCTCACTCTCCTGCTTGCCCAACCTGCGCAATAGACATCTAACGCTAAAAGACATCACTCTTAACGGCCAGTGCAAAACCCGCGAGGACCTAGCCTCCCTTACAGTTGACGGCAACATTCCTCTGTGGGATTATCTTCAAATCCGGAGTTTTGTTAACACTATAACTAGAAAAGCAAACTTAAGGATGCCTCTCTCTCCCTTTGAAATGTGGGCCTCGGCTCAAAAACCAGTCAGACATGCTATCTCTCTCATATATAATCTTATAACCTCAAACTCTACCCCAGAAGAGCTTGGACCATTCCAATCTAAATGGGAGTCCCTACTGCAAAAAACCCTACCCCAAGAAACTTGGCATAAAATGTATACCCTCTCCCACAAAGCTTCCTTAAATGTGAATACCCAAGAACAAGGCTACAAAATTCTCTCACACTGGTATAGGACCCCAGCTTTCCTATACCAAGCCAAACTATTGCCATCCAGCGAGTGCTGGAGATGCCACTCTCAAGGAGGAGACCTACTTCACATTTTTTGGTCCTGCCCAACACTAACCTCATTCTGGCACAAAGTGCACACCTTGGCGGAACAGCTAACCGCCACATCCATTTACTTCTCCACTGAAATGTTCCTACTACACGCCACCTCAGTTCCAATCCAAATTTATAGACACTCTCTGCTAATCCACCTAGTAAATGCTGCCAGAAGCATAATTCCCTCGCTCTGGAAATCCCCGGACCCTCCCACCATTAAACTCTGGTTCTCGAAAATTAACACAATTTATGACATGGAGGAAATTATTGCCTCTTCCCTTGGCAAATCCAACCAATTCTTAACCACGTGGGAGAACTGGTTGGCTTTCAAATCTTCTCCAGCTTATGATCTGATTATGCTCAAATAATATCACTGCCATATAGATAATTACATACACTTTCTGATTTGCTGAATTGTCTTCTTCCTCCCCCCCCCCCCCCCTCTTCTACATGAAGTTCATCCTTACAGCTCTCTCAATATCTTGATAAGATTGACTGTTCAGAAATGATATGATAATACTCTCTATAGCTTTTACTTGTTCCATATTGCTGTTTTACACTATGCTAAGTGATTCTGATTTAGCTAAATGTTTAATATTACCAACCACGTGCGATTCAAGACATTTGACTATGTACATGGAAGTTGTTTTTTCTTGTTGATAACTTCAATAAAATTCTTTAAAAGTGAAAAAAAAACATAAGTTTGTGTCCCAGCCAGGTAGGTGTTCCACGGAACTCTCTCTGATGTGGGCACAAACAGCAATATAAAATCTAACACAAGTTCTAAACCTCCCTCCCTCCCTTTATCCAAAACTGATAAAGGGTGGGGACATTTCTTTGGCTTCAACTTTTTTACACAATTTATTCAAACTTGACAATTTGTTTTCTGGAACACACTGTACTACAGAACAATCTGTTCATCCAAACACTGGCACTACAGATATTTTTGGATGTAGCATTTTAATTTGAAGAAAATTAGAGTTTGAAAAAAAACAAACTAGTTTTATCAGCGTCTGTAATTAATTTGTAATTAATTATTAGGGATGAGCTTACATTTTCTTCAAAGCAATTTTCACATCAAATGTTTCTGGCATTTTTGCCAGATGTACAATTTTTACAAAAATAGATTTTTTTTCAATATATGTTTTAACATACTTTTTTTTTTTACTTAAAAATTTCCATTGGATTTTAATTCAGTTTGCCAAAAATGGGTTTTAACATTCCCATATATTTTTGTGAATATTCTCATTTGTGCGAAAATGACTTTTCTTATATACACTAACTTTATTTAAATTTGACAAAAATGTCTTATAGGCATGCCCATTAACCTATTTTGGTTCCTGGAACCATGCGCGCTACCGCGCGCCCCCGCGGCCGATCGCGCGCGTGCACGCGCACTCCCGGCCGCGGATTCGGTAGCCAGCGAATCAATGTATCGGTCTACAGTGCCCGATCATTGATTCTTCTCCCCCGCTGAAAAAGCGACAGCTTCTCTCAGAAGCTGCGCCTTTTCTGGCCGTTCCCTCTGCGATGAGTCACTCTAAGCGTGTGTTACGCTTAGAGTGACGTCATGTAAACAAACTCATGGCCGCCATCTTGTGGCCAAAAAGTAATACTACACCTGTAAAAAAAATATTTTTTAAATTAACACACATTTACATTATCAATCTATTGTTTACCTCCCACCCTCCCAAAACTACCCAAATAAAATGTTTACAATAAAAAAAAAAACCATTACAATAAAAAAAAAACATGTAAATATTTACCTAAGGGTCTAAACTTTTTAAATATCAATGTAAAGATGAAATATTTCTATATTTTTTTTTTATTTTAAACTTGTAAATAGTGATAGATGCAAAACGGAAAAAATGCACCTTTATTTCCAAATAAAATATTGTCGCCATACATTGTGATAGGGACATAATTTTAATAGTGTTATAACCGGGACGTATGGGCAAATACAATACGTGAGTTTTAATTATGGAGGCATGTATTATTTTAAAACTATAATGGCTGAAAACTGAGAAATAATGAATTTTTTTCCGTTTTTTCTTATTCTTCCTGTTAAAATGCATTTACAGTAAAGTGGCTCTTAGGAAAATGTACCCCCCAAAGAAAGCCTAATTGGTGGCGGAAAAAACAAGATATATATCAGTGCATTGTGATAAGTAGTGATAAAGTTATAGGCTAATGAATGGGAGGTGAACATTTCTCACGTGAAAACGACGGAACCTGAATGGGTTAATGTATGCCCATATTCTCGTCTATGCAAAAGTGTGTTTTCTCTTACTAATATGCTATTGAATACTTTCGTCTGTGTGAAATGTTTGCAAAAATGATGGCAAAAAGAAAATTCCCATTTTTGTTCATCATTACTTTCTATCAATTAGAATTAACTGTGAAATGTTGCTTAAGGCCCCATTCACACTTAGAAGTGCAGAATTCTGGAAAAATCGCAATCGCGATTAGCGCTTCTATAGCACTGAAATGCGATCGCCGAGAAATTGCCTGAAAATGGTGCAGGCTACGCGTTTGCGTTTTGCGATTTGTTATGATTAGTGCAAATCACCCAAGTAAGAACGGGCCAATAGGGTTTTATTACACTAGCGCTTTCAAAAGCGCTAGCATTTGAGCGTTTTGCCGAAATCGCAAAATGCTCAAGTGTGAATGGGGCCTAAAGGGTGCGAGCTGAAAATAAAAAAAAATATAGGATCTACCTACCTTGGGCTTCCTCCAGCCACTGGCAGCCTATCTGTCCCTCGCCACAGCTCTGGAGTCCACTGAACCCCTCCATTGCAGATGCCAACCTCACCAGGTTGGCATCTACTGTGCCTGCACAAACGCACGGCGGCGCAGCTCGTGATCGTGTCACGTGGTTTGGAGCATTCTGCACAGGCGCAGAAGTACTGGTGGTCGGCATCTGCAATGGAGGGGATCCGTGGACCCCGGAGCTGCGGCGAGGGACAGATAGGCTGCCAGGGGCTGAAGGAAGCCCCAGGTAAGTAGATCTTATTTTTCATTTCTGCTCGCACCTTCCCTTTAAAACATTGTATTCAGCCAATGAAAACATTAAGTAAATGGAGTAAGTTATGTATATAACAATTAGTACCTTCTATTGTGCAGAGCCCAGTCATTCTATTCTCTTAAAATATCACATTATTGGTGGTTCTCTACTTACAAATAGATTCTCTTCTGGGTAGTAGATTGTAAGTGTAATTTATAAGTCATATATTATGCATACAGGTATGTATGCATAATTGATTTTCTTTTGAACAATTCTGAATTAGAACATATAGTATAAACCTCAGTGGTTCATTATTTCTAAAACACAATGTATTTTACTTGGTATAAATTATAAATGGCCTCCTGAATTCCCACTTTAATAATCCTTAAAGGCGATCTCTATTAAGGTCCAACTCCAGCAGGGGAAAAAAAAATTTCATTTTACGGATGTTTTTGTCCTCACTGAAGTGCTGGGAGCAAGAAATGGAAGACAGCACGTAAAAACTTCTTGGGTTCTTTTGCTCTTTTTCACTTTTTAAAAACAGGTTTAGGTTGTGTTCTTTGTCAGTGCTAGAGATATTTGCTCAGTTCCTGTCTGGAGAGGAAGTAAGACATCCTGGATGTAGAAACAGGTAGCAATAAAAACATATTTTTTGTAATCCCTTTCCAGACTAAGTAACAGCAGAAATAGTAAACCTGAGTGATTTGGATCATCTAAACACAGTTTTTCTTTCCATAATCATCTTAACTACTTGCCGACCGTGTTACACCGATGGACGTGGGCGCGGCTGCAGCCACAGGACCACCTAACACCGATTGGAGTAAGGTCTTGTGGGCTTGTTTCGCAGGAGATAGCATGCGCTGGAGACTGTTAGACATCAAAACTGCCGTCTTTTCACTCCGTACATTGCTGCGATCTAAGGCAGCCATATACTGGGGACAGCTGTGTGATATAGCTGTCCCCTCTAGAGGCTCGGGGGTGATCTGATCACAGTGATCGGCTGGTGGGGGGGAGGGAGGGAGGGGGGCGCATGTAAAATAAATTAAAAAAATACACATTTTTATTATGAAAATAAAATAAATATTTGCCCCCCAAAAAATAATCATTGGGGGTGATCAGACCCCATCAACAGAAAGCTCTGTTGTGGGGAGAAAAGGGGTAGGGGGGAAATCACTTGCGTGCTGGCATGTGCGGCCCTGCGGTGAGGCCTTAAAGCTGTAGTGGCCAATTTATTGAAAAATGGCCGGGAATTTAGGGGGGCTTAACACTGCGGTCCTCAAGTAGTTAAATAAATATAGTTCAGCTTCTCAGCTTCCAACGACACACTTTCCTTAGCTGTGCCACACAAATAAAATGCCAGGTCTCCATCTTGGGCCCCATATGATATATTAACTTTAGGGCCACCCCTCCCCAAGAATTGGTACTGGAGTACTACTAGGACCTCGTAATGATGCCCCTGTTTTCATTATAACACCAAAACCTGCATAAGCCAGGAAATTCTAAAAAAGAAAAAAAAAACTATGGACTATTCCCATACTGATTCAAAGAGTACTCTAAACTGTTTATGAGCCTGCAAGTGTCCAAAAAATGCTATTGTACCCTAACTTTTTAATGCCGGTGATGCTTAATTTATTTTGGTCATGATTAATTGACCCGCACACTGAGTCCCGCTGGCCACACCAAATCCTGGGAGGCCGCTGGGCTATTGATCTGTCCGGAGCAGCAAGAGGAAGCTATTACCAGTAGTGGCAGATGCGTATCTCTGTAGCTGGTCCCTTTCTATGCTCAAAGCTCATTTCTTTGTTTGCTAGACTGAACTGGAATGAAAGAACATGAGTTGAATATTTCATGCTGTGCAGATATGTATTATTCATAATCAAACTCTTCAGAAAGGAATAGATAAGAAGGGGTTGTGAAAGCTTTAAATGAAGTATTCTCTGTAGTTAGCAAAGAGACTGCTGATAGATTCCTTTGGCTAGGCTTCTCTCCGTGGTAAGGGTTAGATGATAATGTAACGGGATAGGTGCAATGAGAAGGAGCATCTGCTAACCCCCCCTCCACCATCACCACCGCCATCTGATGTGGGTTTACGGAAGAAAGTGTTTAATGTCTTAAGAAAACAAAATATCCCACTTGTGATTGACTCCATTGGGTAGGAATAAAGTGTACTTTGTAATTCACTGAGTGGATTCTTTTTGGACTTGGTGGCTAAGTTAACTTCAAGAAACTTTTTTAAATAAACCCGTCACAAGAGATGAGCCTCAAAAACAAAGTCTGTTCTACTGGAGATCTTCCCAGTTCCCCCTCTAGGTGGATTGTTTACAGACATCCTAGAAGAAAGTGAATGGATAAAGGGGTTCTTTTGTACCCTTTCATTTCCAACTTGTAGTACGTTATATCAAAAACAACAAAGTATTTGAAAAAATGATTTAACTTGCTCCTACTATTCTCTTTAAAGCGGTCTAACACCCAGCATTTCAACTTTGCTTTAAAAGATTGCTTACAGCTTAGAAACTATTATGCCAGATTTTTTTTTAGCAGAAATTCACTGAATGGATTAAACATGACATTTTAGTGTTCCATTTAGCTAGATTCCTCCTCCGTGCTGAGGTTATTAGATACAAATGTATCTATTTACAAGTGCAAAGTAAATAAACAAACACCTCTCTGAGAGAGCACAGAGGACTTCCCAGACAGGCTTTTCAGAGGTCTATTTGCATTCCAAACAAAGATACATTTGTAACTAAACCTAAGCACGGATGTGGATTTCTAGCTAAATGCATCACTAAAATGTCATGTTTAACCCATTCAGTGAATTTCTGCTTAAAAAAAATCTGGCATAATAATTTCTAAGCTGTAAGCAATCTTTTAAAGCTAAGTTGTAATACTGGGTATTAGACCGCTTTAACATACAAAGCAATTTTGGTGATGTTAGTACGTATGGGGATTTTGCTATTAACCGCTAAATTCTGTGTGAAATTACGCAAATATTACATAAAAAATACATAAAATTATGAAGGGATTACACAAAGCTGATTGAATTTCCAAATCCTAATTACGTATGGTAAAATTCCGCGTAATCATAAGTAGCAGATTACAATCATCATTACTAGCCAAGGGTCCCAGAGCTGGTTACAGGTTCCCTATGTCTCTCTGAGGCTATAGTGCTCCCCAGGGGCCCCTGTAGAGTATTTAGCAGCAGCAGGGCACCCTCATCACTCATCTGTCCAACTGGCATGCACCCTCCAATCTGGGTCCTTCTGTCTTAATCTCTTTGATGCCTCTTCTCTTTGACCCCACAGCTTGTAAGTATGTATATACTGCCAGGGCATAGAAAAGAGACATTGGGGAGGTGTAGACAGAAGGCCACAGACTGGATTGACCGTAAAGGGGTTATATATATATATATATATATATATATATATATATATATATATATATATATATATATATATATATATATAAACAAAACTGACACTTACCTGGGGCTTCTACCGCCCTCTGCAGCTGTCCCGTCCCGCGCCGTCCTCTACGATCCTCCATTCCCTGCAACTGGTCACAGTCCAATTATTTGTCAAACTAGATGAATGCAACTGAGCCTGCACGGCCGCAGGAGTCCTCACTCCCGCTCACGTCTCTGGGAGCTTATTGCGCAGACGCAGTACAGTTTTTGATTTTAAAATATATACACAAACCCCTTTGTGTTAAATGTTTATGTAGAAAAAATTTGTGAATATTAAGAATTGCCTTCAGTCTGTTATAATTTGTGTGGCTAGTAGGCTTCAAAATCCATGTTTGAAATCTCTGATGGTTACAGGAAGTTTGCTCCGTACATCTAACTTCCTCAGTGTGTGTGAACATGAATGCTGGTTCCTCTCAAATGTTTCCCCTATCTACTACCACCAACTAGCATGTTGCTTTTCAAATGAAATAAATAAATAAATTAGGCTAACTGCTGAGTTGGTCTTCTTTGCTGCTTTACATAAAAGATGACAAGTGTATCCTTTGTATGTAGTACTTTGTGGCAAAAACATCATGGTTTAGAACTGGTACAACTACTGTTGAAGGGATTTGACTGTGAGCTGTATGTATGTATGTATGTATGTATGTACTACATATGTACTGTATGTATGTAGCCTTTTTTTTTCCCACAAAAAAAAAAAAATAGCTTTATTGACATGACCAAGATTCATTCAGGCATTCCCGAAGCAAGGGGAAATTAGGGTCATGGAAGGTGGTGAGTCCTGGGGGTTTGGGGTGGGATAGGGTTACAATGGGTAAGCAGTCTATGGACATTTTTAGGTTAAAAACCCACACAGAAATTGCTATTGATAATTCCATGATGTTGTAAGAAAGGACATCATTCAAAGGTTATATTTGCAAACTGGCTTAATTTGCCTGACTATATTAGAGGAGCTAATATATTTTAGAAATGTATTTCTCTAAAGGTCTAGGGTAGTAAAGTAAAAAATAAAAATAAAAAAATAAATAAATAAAAAGTATTATTTTCATGATGCTGTCGATTTTGAAAGAGGCCATAGTGAGCACGGAGATAGAAAAAAGTAATGGAGACCAGGGGATTTGCAGACAAATAAAGAGAGAGAAGGAGTTTAGCACACATTTCATTTGTACCATTTGAAACAAACAGTAAAAGTCTAGTTAACTCTTTCTGACAAGGGCTTAACATCTTGAGAACCACAGGCTTACACCCTCTAGTGACCAGGCCATATTTTACAATTCAGCACTCTGCAGCTTGAACAATTTACTGCATGGCCATATAGCTCAGCACACAAATCTGTGTTTTTTTAACCCCCCCCCCCCTCCTTCCATATCCAGCACTAGGATCACCTCTTATAGGCATCAGCCTATGAGAGGGATCCGATTGTGAGCCACTCCAGGGGACAGCCAAGTGACAGGGTCGTACCCAGTACAGTGCTGCGCTAAATTGCGGCACTATACAAAAGATAAAAAAAAGGAAATCTCTTTTGTCCCTGGCTCTGCAGCCTGCCAGCTCCGATCGTGGCTGGCAGGCTGTTTATAAAGCGGAGCTCCATAACTCAGCAGGGATGCGCGTGATGAGCATGAATTTCGGGGAATTCAGGAAATGTAATTTCGCATTTTTGCATAATTTTCACACAATTGTGTGCCAACTTTTACAGTTAATAACAAAACATGCATGCTATTGTAGACAAAATTGTTAAAGGGAAGATCCACAGAGTTTAAAAAATATAAAAATACTAATCCACTTACCTGGGGCTTCCTCCAGCCCATGGTAGGCAGGACTTGCCCTCGACGCTGCTCGTCCGATGACATCAGCGCAACCACGTGAGAAGCACGTTAGAGCGCGCAAGAGCCCGACCCGGAAGCCGGCCTGGCCAGGTCGGGTGAGCCACCGGAGAAGACCGGAAGCCTCCGGAGCGGCATCGAGGGAACATCCTGCCTGCCACAGGCTGGAGGAAGCCCCAGGTAAGTGGATTAGTATTTTTATTTCTCTGTGAACCCTCCCTTTAAGGGGCATATGGGAAGAAGTCAAATATAAATTGTTCAAAAAGACCTTGTAGTTTTTGAGAAAATGGATTTTAAAAACGCAAAGGGGAAATGGTTTTGATCTGTCATTTTTTGAAATAAATTTTTCCTTTGCATTTTTAAAATAAAATAATATAAAAAAAACGAGCACAACACTTTACTGTAGAGCTTCTGGATACTTCCGGCAGAATTGTCCCACGAGACCCGTGGGTAAGATGGATTCTGTGAATGTGTGGACTTGCTTCAGTGCTGCCTACTTCAGCTCATATACCTTTATCTCTCTCTTTACAGGGACCACAAGAAAGAACAGTTAAACTCAATGCCATCATAGACTCTGGTGCCTAGAAGAAAGGAGGGAACACCAAGATACATATAGGGCCTGATTCACAAAGCGGTGATAACTCAGTTATCACGCCTAAAATACTTTAGGCGTGATAAGCTTTGCACCGCTGAGTTAGCACCGTTTTGTGCTCTTTATCGCGCGCAAAGTCCAACGCGCAAAGTTTAATTCCGCATGCAGCGCCCATAGGGTTTAATGGGCGCATCGCGCACACTACACCGTGCACCACGCGAGTTTCATTTTATCATGCCTAAACTGAGTTTAGGTGTGATAAAGGGCTTTTCACCAGCGTGCTAACTGTTAGCACCGCTTTGTGAATCAGGCCCATAGTGTAGTATGTTCTGGTAATTGTAATATGAGTACAACAAAAGTACATACTCACAAACTATGTTAGAAGAGTACAAAAGTATATACTCACAAACCAGGGTTACCCTCTAGGCAACCACTGTAACTGCAGGTAAGGAGATTAGACCTGTCCCCACTCAGGATTAAGAAGTTGCTCTCTGTAGATAAGAAAAAGGCGGTATAACACCCCTCCACCAGGGGTGGACACAGTATCTATGTAGTAAACAGAGGCTCCAAAAGAGAAACGAACTACAATTGTTAAAAATTGCTTGGAAGGCAACCGTGGACTTACCTCCTTAAAGCAGACACAAACTGTCAATTTCAAAATGACAATTATTAGATACTCCACAAAGTGTTGCAACGCGTTTCACAAGTATAATCGTGCTTCTTCAGGCAATAAAAAGGAGTATAAACAGTGAATGGTCAGGAATGCGCCTGGCACCTCTGGTGCCTGTTCATGTTTTCTTGATATTAAATTAGCTCAACTACTCCATTAAACAGGCAGACAGACAAATGACAGCGCTCAAGGCTGCACCTCAAATGAAGACAAACAGAGGCAATGCAGAGACCCACTGGGGCTAAATACATGCCTTGAATGCAAAACAAATGCAAATTATGTACTAATTCTAATCTAAAATTTTGAATGTAGACTTGAAGCAAATGATGCAGCTAGCCACTAGTATACTTACGTTCAATTTGTACAGCGAGAGACATGGCAGCGCTTTCAAACAGAAATTATACCTGAATGAACTATCTGCATGGATGTGCAGAGCTCCAGTAACTGGACAATAATACACACCTAGCACTCAATACAGGCAAACAGTACTTGAGATGTTTCACATCGGCTTCTCAGGATGATTGGGTATTACTTTTGGCAACAGCTGAATTAGCCTACAAGAACACTATACATTCTGCTACGGGACAGTCCCCATTTGTTGCCAATTTTGCTTTTCACCCTTCCTTTTTGCCTGGTTTGTGTACTAATTCTTGTGTACCTGGAATACAGGATAGAATTACATTTCTGAAGGAAAATTTCAAGAAACTCCAAGAAATTCTTCAGCAGATGTAGAATAGGGATAAGAATGTTGCCGATAGGAAGAGGAGGAAGAGTCCAGAATTTAAAGTAGCGGACTTAGTCTGGTTATCTACTAAGAATTTAAAATTGAAGTGCCCGTCCAAAAAGTTAGGACCCAGATTTGTTGGTCCTTTTCCTGTTCAAAAACAAATCAATTTAGTGGCTTTTAAATTGACGTTACTTAGTTCTTTACGAGTTCACCCAGTTTTTCATGTTTCCTGTTTAAAAAGAGTTATTCCAAATGTATTTCCTGGTCGATCCTCCTGCTGACCTTCACCCATTCTCTTGGATGATACAGAAGAGTTTGAAGTTGAAAGAATATTGGATAGTAGACCAAGGGGAAGAACTGTACAGTAATTAAATGAAAGGGTTTTGGTGTTGAGGAAAATTCTTGGGAACCAGCACAATTTGTTCATGCTTCTAGATTAGTAAGGAATGTTCACAGGGCTCATCCAGACAAACCTGTCCGAGGACATCCGGAAGCTGTCCATGGGGAGAGGTGGGGCAATGTCAGGCTCACCTGGTGTTGTGTCAGTCTCGGCGGGTGTTGCATCCATTCTGCGTGTGCTTCTCCTCGCATGCTCAAGTGGATGCAACTTTGAGGTTTAAACTGGGTACATCACTTCCTACGTCACCCGCCGACCTTTGACAAAAGTACGCATGCGCACAAACGCGGATCTGAACACGTGTGCAAAAGTGGAAATTGAATCTGGCGCCAAATCAGTGGTGCTATAAAAGGCAGTTTCAGCTTGTCCAGAGAACTTTTACATTGCTTGATTTCCTGTTTTGACCCTGCTTGTTACTCCGACCATGCACTGTTTGTCATCAGTCCTGACCTGTGCTAGTTTCCACCTGTAATTATCCTCTGATTTGCTCTACATTGCAGCTTCACCTGTTCTCCTTGTCACCGGGGTCATGACCTGGTGGTCACCAGGCAGCTAAAGTAGTCTGCTGCCCACTAGGGGTAGCGGCCCAACATTCCTTGCGGGTTGCTCTGGTGAAGACACATGGCCACTTAGACTCCACGTCATGGGAGAGCCCACACCAAACACCTGTTGCGAGGTCAACAGGTCCTGCTCCTGGAATCTCTAACAAATACAAAGCCTGCATGCAGCAAGTTAGAATAACACAATCAGTTACAACATAGTACTATGAATAGGCTCATAGAATTATATGAGCAGTGAGTTGACGTGCAGAATTATCTGTTTTTAAGGGCAATCAGTTTATATCGCTTATATACATCTGCTGAAAGAAGATATCAGCCGCATGGTAGTGGTGATAATAATCTGCTAATTAAGATTAAGCAAAATTTCATGTACATTTTTGCGATTACGGCCATATGTAATTGTGATTAGGACATTTGATTGATTTTTTAAAAAACTTTCATAATTAATAGCAATTGCTACGTGTGTTAAGGGGAATAGTGGGGACAAGTCAAACATTTTTTCAAAAAGACTACATCGTTTTTGAGAACATGGATTTTAAAAATGCAAATGTAAAATTGGTTTTAAACTCAAAAATGACCGTTTTAAGAACATTTTCCCTTTTTAATTTTTTTTAAAAACTACAAGGTCTTTTCAGAAAAAAAATGTTTTACTTGTTCCCACTATCCCCCTTAAAGCGGGATTGTCACCATAAACATCAAATTTCAACAGCAACTGGTCTGAGAGTATTAAGTAATAAAAATGGTAATCCTGCATTCAAAACTTTCAAAACTTTTTTCTGCTGTTATGGTTTGGAGTTATCACATACCTTAGGAGCACTAGCCCTTTAATTTTCATTGCCAAACAGTTGCATGCTGGGAAGGTCTTCTTATCTATAATATATTCCTCCTCTTCCCTTTATTTCCCCCTTCTTCTAATGATATAAGACAGTGCACTTCCTAGTACAGACCTAAGTGGGAGTGTCTAAAGACTCTGGGAGGAGGGCGGGTAACAAATACACAATTAGCAAGAGGAGGAAAAAAAAAAAGTCTGAGGAGGAAAATGATGTCAGAAGGTCAAAGGTAACCAAGATAGAAACTGTCCAGAATAGGATTCTCTGCTTTTCCTTTATAAAATTCACAGGAATCATAACCTGGACAGTGCAATGCATCTGTTATGCAAGTAGAACTAGTATTTATCTACTTATATATGTGTTTTTTATTTCTAGGTTAGCATGGGTGTCACTTGTTCTTAAACATGCATAGCAAATTTACTGATGAAGGCATATATGGGAACTATGAACCGCTAAAATCAGCATGAAATTACGCAAAAACATGCAAAATTATGGTTCCGGATTACGTTTACAAACAAAATGAATTACTATTTTTTCCAAAATTTTGTATTACGATTCCAAAGTGTAATTGCAAATTACGATGCAAAATTGTGAACATGCAAAATTCTTGCTCATCACTATTGCATAGTGTGCAGTGTACATAGTTTTTAACAGACAGCATTAGAACACAAGACTTTTGTAGTGCTAACACATAAAGAAGGAAGCAAAAAACCAGACACTATTATAGAAGGTCAATGCAGGTTTATTTCAGAAGTGGTTTGCTTAATGAGGCAGTGTGCATAGATGCCGGGATTTGTATCAAAATCAGATATTCAGATTTGGGAAATCTACATTGCTATGCAAATATTAAATTGCATATCTTATCCTTATTTGTGTGTTAATGTGCCCTTTAGCAACTGAAAAAATACTAGGCTGCAATGTAAATGTGGATTGCCCAGAGACTGAAAATTAAATGCATAAAAGTCAAGGTTTGGAAATTGTGATAAGTGAATCTGTGCTGAACATCAGGATATTATATATACTGTGGGATGCGAAAGTTTGGGCAACCTTGTTAATCGTCATGATATTCCAGTATAAATCATTGGTTGTTACAATAAAAAATGTCAGTTAAATATATCATATAGGAGACACACATACTGATATTTGAGAAGTGAAATTAAGTTTATTGGATTTACAAAAAGTGTGCAATAATTGTTTAAACAAAATTAGGCAGGTGCATAAATTTGGGCACCACAAAAAAGAAATAAAATCAATATTTAGTAGATCCTCCTTTTGCAGAAATTACAGCCTCTAAACACTTCCTGTTGGTTACAATGAGAGTTTGGATTCTAGTTGAAGGTATTTTGGACCATTCCTCTTTACAAAACAACTCTAGTTCATTCAGGTTTGATGGCTTCCGAGCATGGACAGCTCTCTTTAACTCACACCACAGATTTTCAATTACATTTAGGCCTGGGGACTGAGATGGCCATTCCAGAACATTGTACTTGTTCCTCTGCATGAATGCCTTTGTGGATTTAGAGCTGTGTTTAGGGTCGTTGTTGAAAGGTCCAGCCCCAGCTTCAACTTTGTCACCAATTCCTGGACATTGGTCTCCAGAATCTGCTGATACTGAGTGGAATCCATGCGTCCCTCAACATTGACAAGATTCCCAGTCCCTGCACTGGCCACGCAGCCCCACATCATGATGGAACCACCACCATATTTCACTGTAGCTAGCAGGTGTTTTTCTTGGAATGCTGTGTTCTTTTTCCTCCATGCATAATGGCCCTTTTTATGCCCAAATAACTCAATTTTAGTTTCATCAGTTCACAGTACCTTATTCCAAAATGAAGCTGGCTTGTACAAATGTGCCTTAGCATACCTCAAGCAGCCCCGTTTGTGCTGTGGGCGGAGAAAAGGCTTCCTCTGCATCACTCTCGCATACAGCATCTCCTTGTGTAAAGTGCACCGAATGGTTGAACGATGCTCAGTGACTCCATCTGCAGCAAGATGATGTTGTAGGTCTTTAGTGCTGGTCTGTGGGTTGACTGACTGTTCTCAACATTCGTCCCTTCTGTCTATCCAAGATTTTTCTTGATCTGCCACTTCGAACCTTAACTTGAACTGAGCCTGTGGACTTCTATTTCCTCAATATCTTCCTAACTGTGGAAACAGACACTTGAAATCTCTGAGACAGCTTTCTGTATCCTTCACCTAAACCATAATGGTGAACAATCTTTGTCTTCAGGTCATTGGAGAGTTGTTTTGAGTCCCCAATGTTGCAACTCTTCAGAGAAAATTAAAAAAGAGGAGGAAACCTTTCAATTGACCCCCATTAATACTCTTGTTCATAATTGGATTCACCTGTGTATGTGAGGTCAGGGGTCACTGAGCAGCTTACCAAGCTGCGGATCCGGATCTAATTCGGATGAAATCCGAATGAGTTTCATTCAGATTTCATCCTCTAATTAGCGCAGCTGAGTGTGCGGGGGGGGGGGGGGGATGGGGTGGGTTGGGTTATACTTACCCAGCAGCCTTCTTCTTTAACTCATCCCACGGCGCAGCTCACGCTGCGTTCACGTGACTACAAGCACTTCCTCCTTCTGGGTTGAAGGAGGAAGCATAGTTGTCACGAGATGCGGCTTGGAATGCAGCATGAGATGCGCCATGGGGCGGGTTAAAGAAGAAGGCTGTTTGGTAAGTATACCCCCCCTCCTACACCTGCTCAACTGCACCTTAATTTAATTTGCTCAATATAAAGCCCCATACACGTGCTAGATTAACTGCTGCACCACGTGTAATGTATCTGCATCCTGCAGGACTTAATTTGAAGTCCCAGGGAGGTAGATATTTAGAGATTTGTCTACCGCCACCACCCTCACTGTGCGCGCTCCCACTGCTCCGTGCATGTTCTCGTCGCTGCCTGTTAGCGCACAGATCAGTGAATAGAAACACAGTTCTCATTCACTTACCTAAGTGCCTGTGATTAATGACCATGGGAATCAATGAGATGTTGTGGTCATTGATAAACTGAAAGTAAAACATACACACACTAGTTCCTCCGGTGTTCACATTACACAGGAGGAATTAAACTTGGGGGGGGGGGGGGGGCGACAATATCCAGTAGCCAAATAGTAAAATTACACCTACATACATTACTTAAATAAAAATACATATATCTCCCATTAAAATTAACCCCTTACCTCCCCCCACTCTCTCATAGTTACTAAAATAAAACATTTGCATATAAAAAAAATGACTTAAAAGAAAATACATAAATAGTAACCTTAAGGACTTTTTCAGGTACAGTATGTCACGAGGGTATATTACTATTATTTTTGCAAATAAGAGCTTGTAATTAGTGACTGGCGCAAAGCTTAACCACTTCCCAACTGAGGGGTTTTACCCCCTGACCACCAGAGCAATTTTCACCTTTCAGCGCTCCTTCCATTCATTCGTCTATAATTTTATCATTACTTATCGCAATGAAATTAACTATATCTTGTTTTTTTCGCCACCAATTAGGCTTTCTTTAGGTGGGACATTATGCCAAGAATAATTTTATTCTAAATGTGTTTTAATGGGAAAATAGGAAAAAATGTGGGAAAAAATTTATTATTTTTCAGTTTTCGGCCTTTATAGTTTTTAAATAATGCATGCTACTGTAATTAAAACCCATTAAATGTATATGCCTATTTATCCCGGTTATAAAACCGTTTAAATTATGTCCCTATCACAATGTTTGCCGCCAATATTTTAGTTGGAAATAAAGGTGCATTTTTTTCAGTTTTGCTTCCATCCCTAATTACAAGCCCATAGTTTATAAAGTAACAGTGTTATACCCTCTTGACATAAATATTTAAAAAGTTCAGTCCCTAAGGTAACTATTTATGTATTTTTTTAAATTGTAAATTTTTTATTTTTTTTTTAATTACAAAAAAAAAATAAAAATTGGGGAGTGTGGGAGGTAAGGAGTTAATTTTTTGTGTAAAACAAGTTTATTTGTATGTAAAAAATGGTTAGGGTGTAGTTTTACTATTTGGCCACAAGATGGCAACATTACCAATTACGCTTGCAGGAAGTAGAAAGAGGCTGGGACTTTGTTATTTTTTCACAATGATCGCGCTGCTCAGCCGAGCGGCAGCAGATCATTGCGGGGCTTAGATCAACGAACGGGAATGGATTTTCCCGTTTGTTGATCTCTGGGCGAGCGGGCGGCGGCGTGTTTACTAGCGGCGGGCGGCGTGTTTACAAGCGGGAGCGCGGACAGCGGCGGGAGTGCGCAGAGTACGGATTTCTCCGTCCCTGGGGGTGAAAGGATGGAAAAAGGGGCGGAGAAATCCGTACGCGCGGGGGTAAAGTGGTTAAAAAATAAACTTTTAATACCAAATAAATTGTGGCCATACATTGTGACATAATTAAATGGTGAAGTGACCGGGACAAAAAAAAAATAGTGGGTTTTAATTAAAATAGCAAGTATTATTTTAAAACTATAATGGCTGACTTTTTTTTTTTAATTGATTTAGAATAAAATCACTATTAGCAAAAAATGCACCACCCAAATAAAGCCTAATTGGTGGCAGAAAAAATAGATAATTTTGTTGTTATAAGTAGTGATAAAGTTACTGGTGAATGAAAGGGAGGAGTACATACCTGGGGCTTCCTCCAGTCCCATATGCTCCGGTCGCTCCCACGTTGCTGTCCTTAGTCCTCTGCAGCGCCGATACCGGGTCCCCGCACTTCCGTCAGTCGGGGCCAGTCTGACATAAGAGAAGTGCGCTCTTT